>NW_024412376.1:148265641-148371456 GCF_014898765.1 Herpailurus yagouaroundi | reverse complement strand
CCCCCCCCCCCCCCCCCCCCGAAACCGAGACTGCGGGAGGAGCTTGAGCACTGGGCTCCCACAGACCTTAGTTCAAACCCCGCCTCAGCTCTCATCCAGAGCTATTAGAATAACAGCTTTACTAATTGTTCATTACATCCCAGGCACTCCAGTGAGTGCCCTACAAGGATTCTTTCCTTTAATCCTCCCAAGAGTCTTATTAGCCATCCCTCTGTTACAGAACGAGATACTGAGGCACAGCAAGGTTAAGGTTGCCTGAATTAAAAGGCAGTGGAGCCAGATTAGAACACAGACAATGTGACTCCAGGGCTAACATTCCTCGCTCCCACCTGCAAGGTCTGACCCCTGACCCTACTGCCTCCTGTGCAAAAGGAATACAACAATAATTCCTGCGAATTGTTGGGGCACCTGGGTGGCGCAGTCGGTTAAGCATCCGACTTCAGCCAGGTCACGATCTCGCGGTCCGTGAGTTTGAGCCCCGCGTCAGGCTCTGGGCTGATGGCTCGGAGCCTGGAGCCTGTTTCCGATTCTGTGTCTCCCTCTCTCTCTGCCCCTCCCCCGTTCATGCTCTGTCTCTCTCTGTCCCAAAAATAAATAAAAACATTGAAAAAAAAATTAAAAAAAAAATAATTCCTGCGAATTGGTAGATGGATGAAATGTTTACATATTGAAGGCACCAGGCCCATTTGTGGGATGTTTTGAAAGTTATCATCCAAGTTCAATCTTTCCCTTTTTTAAGTGAGAAGCATGGTAACCCGGAGAGTATACAGTGTATATGATTTTAGTTACAAATCAAATTTAAAAAAAAATTTTTTTTTTTAGTATTTATTTATTTTTGAGAGAGAGAGACAGAGCACAAGTGGGGGAGGGGCAGAGAGAGAGGGAGACACAGAATCTGAGCTGTCAGCACAGAGCCCCACACAGGGCTCGATCAAACGCACGAACCGGAGATCAGGACCTGAGCCGAAGTCGGACGTTTAACCCACTGAGCCCCCCGGGCATCCCACAAATCACATTTTTGAAACCTGAAGTGCCATATTCAAAAAGCCTATGTGAAGGTCAAGTTGGGTTACACAAACGAGAAAACATGAAACCCGAGTAGCTTAAATAAACAAGGGTTTATTCTCACATCAAAGACGTGTAGTTAGGTTGGAGGGAAAGCAAACTGGCACAGCCACTCTGGAAATCGGTGTGGAGGTTGCTCCAAAAAAATAAATACAAAATAGAGCTACCAGTGATTCAGTGATTGCACTAAGTATTTATCCAAAGGATACAAAAATGCTGATTCGAAGGGGCACGTGCCCCCCCGATGTTTATAGCAGCACTATTGACAACAGCCAAAGCATGGAAAGAGCCCAAATGTCCATTGACGGATGAATGGATAAAAAAGATGTGGTGTATATATATTCGATGGAGTTTTACTCGGCAATCAAAAAGAATGAAATCTTGCCATTTGCAATGTCGTGGATGGAACTAGGGTGTATTCTGCTAAGTGAAATAAGTCAGTCAGAGAAAGACAAGTATCATATGATTTCACTCATATGTGGAATTTAAGAAACAAAACATGAACATCGGGGAGGCGAAGGAAAAATGAGATGAAAACAGAGAAGGAGGCAAACCATAAGAGACTCTTAAATACAGAGAACAAACTGGGGGTTGCTGGAGGGGGGGGGGGGCTCAATGGGTGAGGGGCATTAAGGAGGGTACTTGGGATGAGCACTGGGTGTCGAATATCAGAGATGCATCACTGGGTTCTACTCCTGAAAGCAATACTACACTGTATGTTAACTAAGTTGAACTTAAATAAAGTTTTTAAAAAAGAAGTATATTTCGACCAGTTCTTCCTATCTTTTTGCCTTCTGTCTCACAGTGACCTCAAGGCCCAAGATGGCTGCTGGAGCTTCAGCCGTTACATCTGCTTTCCACCAGAAGGGAGGATGAGGGATGAAGAGTAAGGAGATACATTGCCCAGCGGAGTCAGTCCCTTGAAGGGCCTTCTGTGAAGTCCCACAGAAGATTTCAATTTAGCCTGGGATTAGGACTGACCGGTGGTAGGGTACAAAAGGGCACCCCGAGACCAGGCAATGCCTCGGGACTGGTCGCATGGCAGAGCTCCCTGTGCATCAGGCTGAGGATCCACTCTGGCTGAAACACGTCTGCCTCGGCTCTACCCCTGCCCTTTCCTGCTCCTCTGACCTCTTTACAAGTTTCTCCTTCCAAACACCACTTGCAAAAGGATCTGCACCCCAGGCTCCATGTGTAGGAACCCCATGTTCTTTCTTAGCCCAAATCTGTCTGTTTATAATCTCACCTGGGGCTGGCCATGTTGAATAATCCAGAAGAAACGGGTTCTCTTCCTTAGAGTGGCCCCCTGACCTACTTGAAGGCAGCCATAAGGGAATAACGTGACGACTAACCTGTACACGTCACTGGGCTGGTGACAAAGTGCTCTGTGACTTTTTGCTCACGTACGCTGACCCTCCCAGTCCTTGAGGGTAGACGTGGTTATTTTTACAGGTGAGGAAACCGAAGTTCAGACAGTGACTTCTCCAAGGTCACTTGGAAGATAAAACAAAGAGCTGGGCTCTCAGGGAGGAGGATGTCAAACCCAGATGAGGCGTATGTTTGCGAGGGCTGCTGTGACGAAGTGCGACAAACCAGGAGGCTTCAAACAACAGAAATGTATCCTCTCACAGCTCTGGCGGTGTCAGCAGCGTGAGGCTCCCGTCCAAGGCTCTAGGGGAGCATCTTTCCTTGTCTCTTCCTAGATCCTAGTGACCCCAGGCGTTGCCTGGCTCGTGGCGTCTTCCTGTGGCTTTCTCTGTGTGTGTCTCTGTGTCCTCTCCTCTCCCCAAAAGGACACTCTCGTCGGATGTAGGGTTCACCCGAATCCAGCATGATATCTCCTCTATCCTTAACCGATTCCACCTGCAAAGACCCTATTTCGAGATCGACATTCTGAGGTTGCAGGGGGATATCAATCTTTGGGGGACACTATGGAACCCAGGGAACTTTGCTTTTAGTAGATTTATTGATCTCTGGGTTTCATTTCTATGTGAAGGAACAGTCACCTTCACGCACATAAATGCACGTTCTCTTCTGCACCTTGTTCCCAGCTCTCACACTGGAGGGGCAAACGCGGGTGGCATATTGACCGGGGGGGGGGGGGGGACGGCAGGGAGAATGGAGAGAGGGGTTAGCTGGTCTTGACCAGAAAGGAGCTTCAAAGCATATTAGTAGAAGGTACATCCGTGCCATATTATGGCTGCAGCCATAGAGCCTTAGTTGGCATTCTTTTTGAAGTTTATTTTGAGAGAGTGAGAGAGTGTGGGGGAGGGGCGCAGAGAGAGAGAGAGAGAGAGAGAGAGAGAGAGAGAGAGAATCCCAAGCAGGCTCCATGTTGTCAGCACAGAGCCTGATGCAAGGCTCAAACTCACAAACTGAGAGATCGTGACCTGAGCCGAAATCAAGAGTGGAATGCCTAACGGACTGAACCACCCAGGAGCCCCAGTTGGCATTCTTGGGTGTGACTGATAGAACGAACCTCATCTCAAACTGGCTTAAGGAGAAACTTATATGACCCACATAAGTGAAAGCTTCAGGCATGGCTGGGTCTAGGTGCTCATGTGGTATCCTCCTACGTTCCCATTTCCTAATTCTGTTCTCCTCTTATTGACTTTTGGGCCAAGGCAGGCGCTCCTTAAGTGGTGGGAAACTGCAAAAACCATAACTACCACAAATACCAACAGCTACCTGGTTTCTCCAGTGAAGAGCGCTTCAGTGACAGATTGTGTCACGGGCTCCCCTTCTTCACCCCCTTCTGACCCACTGCCCTTTGCCATGTAACTTCGCAATGCTTGGCCGTGCGACTTGCGTGAACCAAAAGCCTACGGTGGAAGTAACAGTGGCAGCCCCAAGCCCAGGCTTCCAGAAGCTTGTCCCTTTGTCCTAACTCTTGAGCTCCGGCTGTTCCCATGAGAAAGACATGTCCAGACTGGCCCGCTGGATCCAGGAGGAGCACGAGAGACACATGCAACAGAGCCGAATTAGCTCGGCCAACGCGACCCTAGACAAGCCAGTCACCCACCCCAGGCGAGATGGGAAAGCTGAGCCTGTGCGGCACATGAGAAATCAACATCTCGGACGCCACTAAGACGACAACATTGAACTACTGTAGTTGCTTCCCCAACCGTTCTAGCAGAAGCGCCCGGGCATTTGCCCAAACCCGAGCCAGTCCCCGTGGTTCTTCCTACCTCTCCAATCACTCCAATCACGTGAGCTAAAGTTGGGGAAGGTTGCCGAGGGAAACTGGGGTTCTGGTACGGAAGACAGGGAAGTCGGTCAGGCATCACCACAAAACGCTCCTCTGCCTTCAACCCTTTTCTCTGCGGTAGATTTGGAGATTGGAGAGCTTCCATCCTACTGGCAAAGTAAGGAGTAAGACTTCCGGGTCCCGCAGGAAGCTGGGCGGTTTGCCCGTGTCCTCCGGTTGGAGGAGTCACTGAACTGGACCCGTCTTAGTGGCCTGGTGTCAGAGACTATGCTCTGCGAGCCCAGGGTCTGGCTCTGCGCTCAGGGCTCAGGAGACCCACCTCCAGCTCTGCCACTGGTTTCCTTTTGAGCATCCTTCTCTGTCCCTCGGCTTTCTTCCACCCAGGGATTTTCCTGTACAGATTAGACGATGAGAAGAAACATCCCCAGCTTATTGTTGTGAAGTCAGAGTCTCGCCCCTCTCAGCAAATATTCAACACGCACGACTTTTACCAGATATGTCTGAATATAAGGTGAGGGTTTTGTTTTGTTTTGTTTTGTTTTGTTTTGTTTTGTTTTGTTTTGTTTTGTTTTGTTTTGTTTTCCTTCCCAAAATTATCCCCCGGAAAAGAGGGAACTGCCTTAATTTTGAAACCTTCTGATTCTCTCACACTAAAGGGTACTTTACCTTATTTGGGTCGACCTTTGTCATACTTGTACTGTTTGGGGAAGCTTACCCGTTAAGGCTGCAAATCCATACCGTCTTAGGCTGCTTAGAGAGGTCACCCCACAGAGTCGGGAGTTAAAGGGAGAATTAGAAAAATACGGATTCAGTGACTATTTTTGGTGATAGGAGTTCATGAATCCAACTGCAAATTTTGTAAAGAAGTCTTTTAAAGATCACAAATCTGTACCTGGAAGAAAAGTTTTTCAATAAAAGTGTTAGTGTTAATGAGAATGGGTAGTTAGGTCTTGAGATGAAATTTCTCAAAGTATTGTCATGTTTGGATCTAGAGGGTTTTTTAAAAATTTTTTAAAGTTTATTTATTTATGTTGAGAGAGACAGAGACAGCGCAAGTTGTGGAGGGGCAGAGAGAGACAGAGAGAGGGAAAGAAAGAGAATCCTGATATGGGGCTTGAATTCACAAAACCATGAGATCATGACCTGAGCTGAAACCAAGAGTCAGACCCTAACTGACTGAGCCACAGACACCCCGGGTCTCGAATTTTCTATCCAAATGACATATAAGTGCAGATAACGTGCACTGGCAACCAGTGCTGGACAGCTTGAACGGGGACATCGTTATGTCAAAGTCCAGATGCTGAAGGTGCAGGTGAGAGAATCAAGTGAAACCACTGTATGAAATGTGCATGAAAAAGAGCAATATTTCTAAATTAATATGCCATAGGACTAAACGTGTGATGTTAGATATGTGTGTGTAAATCAATTCTTTAGAACTATAAGGAGAATTTTACTTTTCCACCCATAACCGTGCATATGTGCGTGTGTATGCTATAATGTCTTGAAATTGGATAGACTGATTCTTCCTTCTTTATTATTTTTCAAAGTTCCTTTGGCTACTTTAGTTCCCTTGCTTTTCCTATAAACTTCAGAATAATGTCTTCACCTGCAAAAGTCTGGCTGGGATTTTGATAGAAATGCTGTTAAACGTGTACATGCACTAAACCTGGGGAGAACTGACATCCCTGCTATGTTGACTCTTAACCTAGTGACACAGTCTCTACATTTATTTAGACCTTTGATTTTGTCATTAGCATTTTGTAGTGTTCCACATACAAGTTCTGGACATGTTTGTTAGATTTACACCTAAGTATTTCATTTATCTCAGCAGTTGTAAGTGGTATTTCCTTTCTAATTTGGGCGTTCACGTGATCATTCCTAGAATATGGAAGTAGGATGGGTTTTGTATGTTTCCTAATCTCCTATCTTGCAACCTTGCTGACCTCAATTTCAGCTGGAATTATTTTTGCAGATTCCTTGGCATTTTCTATGTAGACAATCATGTCGTATGCAAAGAGGGACAGGTTTATTTCTCTCTCTCTGATGTATAGATGTCGATGCATATGCAACGATAACGTTCAACTGTTAACAGTTGCCCAAGAGGTAGAAGATGACAGCGTGACTCTCACTTTGGGGAAGAAAGAAGAGGATGTTTCCCTCAAACGCGGTTGCTGCAGCTATTTCTATTGTCAGCTACTGGTGGTGGTGATGCTGCCTTTTGGTCTTAAAACCCCACCAAATCTTTGCTCCAAAGAGTCCTCTCATCTTTTGGCTGTATTCTTACGAGAGGATGGTGCTTGGGGTGCTAAGGGTAGAGCAGATAATAGGTGAGCTTATTGCACAGGTCCAATAAATTGCGTGCAAATATTCCCCCCCCCCCCATTTCCCCAAACCCTTACCCTGGTCTGCCCGCCAGGGACCCCTTTGGGGGGAGCCAGGGGCAGAAGAGACTGCCTTTCAGGGCGTAGCCTCAGCCCCGGCGGTCTCAGCTCCTCCTAGACGCGCGGGGGCGCTGTGATTTCCCCGTGCCGCGTGGCGGCACTCTTTCTCAGACTCCTTTGTTTGCACGGAGGCTTTCGGGACGGTGGCGGGAAGATGGCGGCCCCCAGGGAGTGGCTGGGAGCGGTGGAGGAAGAGGGGAACTCGGGTCTTCAGGGGAGCTCGGGAGTGGAGGTGGTTTTTCCTTCTGATCCCGCCACGCCTGCCCCGGTGTGCCCTCACGGTGGGTGCGCGTTTGGGCTCTGCCGAGGTTTCGGGCGCAAGGGGCGGGGGTTAGCCTGAAGATGCCATGGGCTTCTTACGGCTCCCAGATTTTTATGCTCTCTACCACCATGTGTGATCCCTAGAAAACGCCCTTTCTTCGGGACGTAGTGTTTTCAGCTTATTTAAGACACTGTCATAGGAAGTCCTCACTGTTGCGGTTTTGGCTCCGTGGCTGTTCCATTCCCCTCCCCCCCTCCCCGCCAAGGGAAGAGACAGTCTAAGGAAAGGGGATGCATGTTATTGAGTAAATCCGTTGCCAAGTACTTGTGGATTTCATTGGTTGTTTTGATATCTTTATTTTAAAAAGTTAGGGAGAAAGAGGGGCGTAGCTAGTCGACTGAGCCACAGACTCTTGATTTCCGCTCAGGTCTCGATTCCAGCGTGGTGGGATCGAGCCTCCCCGCCCCTCCCTCCGTGCGCTGAGCATGGAACCTGTTGAGGAGTGTCTGTGTCTGTGTCTCTCTCCCTCCGTCCTTTTCCCCCGCTCGCGCGCTCTCCCTCTCTAAAATAAAAGATAAAAATGTAAAAAGAAAGGGAGAAGAATAGCGTGAATTATTGCTTAGAAACCAGACCTAGTTTTTCTCTAACTTATGGAGAGAGGATGTGCCCAACTCCAAAAGCCCAAATTTTCACTGAAAGGATAACTGGGTGGAGGTGGCAAAATGCTCAGTTCTCTGGACCCTGGCCATGTTTTAGTCTCAGGAGCCAGGTCATTCATCATGTAGACAGCAACTGACTACGGCATTTTCTTTCTGGAGAGACTAGTTTGTAAAAGCCATTTCTTCAGTCATCAGTGTCTAAACATTGTGACGGAAAAAAAAAGTAATTAAACAGAATGTAGGTTGAATTATGACAAATTGTGCGTAAAACCAAATCAAGCTTTATTTAAGGGCAGTGAAAACTAAGAACTTGATGTAGATGACGATTGTTGATATGTTTTGTCCCTTTCTGGAACTAGGACCCACTCTTCTGTTTGTAAAGGTGAACCAAGGGAAAGAAGAATCACGGAGGTTTTATGCCTGCTCAGCCTGTAGAGATAGAAAAGACTGTAATTTTTTTCAATGGGAAGATGAAAAGGTATATCAACTTTGTGGACATACATGTTTTTATTTTTGATGTATGTGACAATTTGTTTGAGAATGTGTGAACCAATAAAAACGCAGTTTGAGCAATAAATGAGATAAATCTCTTTGGAGAGATGAAGACATGGTTTTTGGGTCAAGGGACTGGAGTTTAGACCTACTCTCAACTTAACTCTGATTACTGATATTGTAAATAACTGTCTCAAAGACAGTTCCCTTTAAGATTCAGAGGTGTTAGTATAGATTTCTCCCTAACGAGTCTAGGTTGTGATCATGTCAGGCAGTGGTTTAGAAAAACTTTTTTTTTTTTTTTAAACATTTGAGTGAGCATCCTTTATACAGTTACTATATGACTGATGAAGGCACGTAGGGATGTAGTTGTCAGCTTGGTATCTTCTTGGACTCAGCTCCAGTTGAAGTTTCTGAAAATTTTGTCTAGAAAAATTCCAGCTTTGTTGGGTTTATTGGAATACAGTCTTGTATACGACTCTCCTGCACGTCTGTTAAAATCACTGTGAGATAATCCTGCAGGGCTTTAATATGTTAGGCATTGCTTCGTACTACTCTAGAACCTTACCAGTTTAATGTGTTTTGTTTTGTTTTCCCCTGAAACAGATGCTTGTTTACAACATTGAGCTGCTCTAATTGGCCTCTTAATGTCAGAATGTGATACCGGGTTTTCTAGGATGATAGCAAGTTTGGTAGTTTAGTAAATGTTTTTTTAATTCTTTTCCAGTTGTCAGAAGCTAGACTTGCTGCCCGAGAAGCTCATAACCGAAGATGTCAGCCGCCTCTATCCCGAACACAGTGTGCAGAAAGGTGCTGATGTGGTGTCATTTTTATTTATTCTTTTTCTTTTGTTTTTTTCCTGGGTCCTTAAATTTACTTCCATTTTTTAAAAAGTTTTTATTATGGTAAAATATATATAACATAACATTTGCCATTTTAATAATTTTAAATGTACAGTTCAGTGGCATTAATTGTAGTCACAGTTATGCGATTGTCACCGTTATATATTTCCAAAACCTTTTCATCACCCCAAACAGAAACTCTCTTATCATCAAGCAGTAACTTCCCATTCCAGTTCTTCCCAAACCCTGGTAAGCTCTCATATAATTTATGTCTCTATGAATTTGACTGTTCTAGTTACCCCATGTAAGTGGAATTATGTATTTCTGATTTGGCTTTTTTTGTGCCTGGTTAATTTCACTTAGCATGTTTTCAGGGTTCGTTCATGTTGTGGCTTGTGTCAGAACCTCATCCTTTTTATGGCTGAGTAATACTGCATCACACACACACACACACACACACACACACACACACACACACACCACATTTTGTTGATCTATTCATTCATCAGTGAACACCATTTCCACCTTTTGGCTGTTGTGACTAATGCTACAGAGAACATTGGCATACGAATGTCTGCTTGAGTCTCTGTTTTCAAGTCTTTTCTATATATACCTAGGAGTGGGATTATTGGATCATACGATATTTCTGTGTTTAGTGTTTTGGTGAACCACCAAACTCTTACCCACAGTGGCTGCACCATTTTACATCCCTACCAGCAACGTACAAGGATTCCAGTTTCTCCACATCCTTGTCGATACTTACTAGTGTGTGTGTGTGTGTGTGTGTGTGTGTGTGTGTGTGTGTTTTAATTATCTTAGTACTTGTGAGGTGATGGTCATTGTGGTGTTGAATTTTACGTCCCTAGTGAGTAATGATGTTGATTATCTTTTCATGTGCTTGTTGGCCATTTGTATATCTTCTTTGGAGAAATGTCTATTCAAGTCCCTTGTTCATCTTTAATAGGGTTGTAATTCTTGTTGTCGAATTGCAGGAATTCTTTATATGTTGAGGGACATCAGACCCTTATCAGATATAGGATTTTTACACACTTTTTCCTGTTCTGTAAATAGCCTTTTCACTTTCTTGATGATGCTCTTTGATGCACAAGAGTTTTTAAATTTGATCAAGTCCAATTTATCAAATTTTTGCTTTTGTTTTCTTTGCTTTTTGATGATATAGCTAGGAATCCATGACCCTATCCACTGTTAAGAAGATTTACCATAATGTTTCTATTTTGCAGCACTAAAAGAAACAAAACACTTTTCTAAAACTGTGGACATTTATTTTTAAAAATCTACATTGTTGAAATATTTTATTGAGTGACTGGAAGTTGACTCCTGGATTTAATTCTTGGGAGATCTGTGAAAGGCCACTTCCTTCTGTGTCACAGGCCTTGTTCCTGTGTGCTGGGAGAAGCTCCTTGCGAAGCCCCTGGTCTGGGCTGCTGGTGACAAATAGGTTTTTACTCTCCCAGCAAGTGTGCTGGCTCCCTGGGCTGCTGTGTTCAGAAGGATTCTGAGGTCTTATCTAGGCTAAGTGGAAAGGAGAACTAGGCTCTATTAAAAACATCTTTCTTGAGCTTCTTGGATTTTGAAGTCCTTTGAGGGAGGAGGCTTTTCACAGGATAACTTGATCACCCCTAACCAAAGTACTTAATCAGTGATGACCATTTACTATATGGGAATTCAGTCAACAGTACAAAATATTTAAACCTTTTAAATTAATGTAAATTGAGCATTACTGTGAGCGGGCTAGTGGGCTAAGTGTTTCACATGAGAATTATTTAATCTTGCTGAGGCAGTTTATTTACTTAGATGAGAAAATTGAGGCCTGGCGCAGATGAGGAACCTCATTAAAGCCATTACTACTGGAATGGCTTAGCAGTGACGCAGACTTATGCCCCTGATTCGAAAACATTTTTAAACATGAAAGCAGACGCAAATTAACATATGTATGTGCTGATTTGATTTAAGGAGATCTAAGTAGATAAAACATGAGTTCTATAGAGATCTATCGTAATGACAAAGAATACCAAAGACGCAGAGAGTACAAAGTAGAAAAATATCACCTGTCATCTCTGCCCTTGAGCCCCTCATTTTGTTCATTTTGTAGTATTTTCTCTCAGCCTTTTTGACCTGTGCTAAAGTTTGTTTTACAAGGTTGTCATCATAATGTATACATAGTCTCTTATACTTTGCCATTTCAACTCTACCTGATAAGCATCTTTTTTATATTACATAAGGATATTGGTGATTCGCTTAAACTATAAGAACATCTTGGTGATCTTGTTTCCTTGTATAAGAACATTTCAGGGGCGCCTGGGTGGCGCAGTCGGTTAAGCGTCCGACTTCAGCCAGGTCACGATCTCGCGGTCCGGGAGTTCGAGCCCCGCGTCGGGCTCTGGGCTGATGGCTCGGAGCCTGGAGCCTGTTTCTGATTCTGTGTCTCCCTCTCTCTCTGCCCCTCCCCCGTTCATGCTCTGTCTCTCTCTGTCCCAAAAATAAATAAACGTTGAAAAAAAAAAAAAGAACATTTCAGTCTGGAGCTAAACCACTGTTCTGTCTTTGTGCTGCCAGAATATGGCTTTTTGATAATAATTTTTGAAATTCCTATTTCATGTTAATTGGAATATCAAAGCATTGGCTAAAATATGAAGAATTAAAGAATTTTCAAAAGGTTATTTCTCAGAGGTCGTACTGTCATTTGTAATCTAGTGCTGATTCTTTAGAACATGTCTTTTTAAATTTTATTATTTTTTTTAATGTTTATTTATTTTTGAGAGAGAGAGAGACAGAGCCCGAGTAGGGGCGGAGCAGAGAGAGAGGAGACACAGAATCCAAAGCAGGCTCCAGGCTCCAAGCTGTCAGCAGAGAGCCTGACACAGGGCTTAAACCCATGAACCATGAGATCGTGACCTGAGCCGAAGTCAGATGCTTAACTGACAGAGCAACCCAGGCGCCCTGAGAACATGTCTTAATAAAATAATTTTCAACATCTGAGATCATCTGTAACCTATAACCTTGGATTTTGTTGCCCAAGCTTGCTTGTTTGCTGCTTCTTTCCTTCCTCTTCCTTCCTCTTCTTTCCTTCCTTCCTTCCATCCATCCATCCATCCATCCATCCATGCATCCATATAGTCATTCTTTGTTGAGGTCTCATAAAGAACTTAAAATGCAAGTAATGGAGTTGAGATACACAAAGATAACATCGTGCTAAGAAGAATGTGTTAAATGTAGACAGTATTTATAGGAAAAAAAGCTGAGTGTTCTGGGAGGTCAGCAGTGATACAGCTACCTTGTGCCTTAGCTGATCGGTATCGTTTAAGGACATGGGACTGGAACAGGTTTTGGAGGATGGGTAGAAGTTGAAGCTTTTTGAAATGCACTGGCATTGATTTCACTGTCTTGCTCTGTCTGTGATTGATGCTGCATGCTTTCTTATATGCTTTCTGTGGAGTAAAACATTTGAAATCAGTCATTCCTCTAAACACGTAAAATTTTGGCTTTTTAAAATCAAAGGCTTACTAAGTTCCTTATTCTATGTTATTAAGTACCTGTTCTCTTAGAGTGTCTTCAGCTGGAAACTCGCAGTTCGTTCCTGTGTGTAAATGACCCAAAGGATGATGTACTGTTACTTGACGTTGTAATTGTTTTCTAAGTGAACTTTCTACAACTCATTTACAAATGGTCTTAGGGGGGCGCCTGGGTGGCGCAGTCGGTTAAGCTTCCGACTTCAGCCAGGTCACGATCTCGCAGTCCGTGAGTTCGAGCCCCGCGTCAGGCTCTGGGCTGATGGCTCAGAGCCTGGAGCCTGTTTCCGATTCTGTGTCTCCCTCTCTCTCTGCCCCTCCCCCATTCATGCTCTGTCTCTCTCTGTCCCAAAAATAAATAAACGTTGAAAAAAAAATTAAAAACAAAAAAACCAAATGGTCTTAGGAAATAACTACACCATTTGAAAGTACTAAAATGCATTTAAATGTGATTCCTATTCTATAAAGCAAACTTTTATCTGTTACTGTGGAGTAACAATAGCTTCGCATTGGTAATTTCTTTTCCAAATTGCTAGAAAAGAAATATGTAGCTAGCCATATAAATTGGCTTGTTATACTTGATTTTTATTACGGAACTGGCTGTCCTGCACAGATGGCTAGGTGCTACAGAAGAGGATTGGATATTTGTTTTTTTAACCTCACTCTTTGAGCCATGCTTTTGATTTCATGTGTTCAGTTGACAGATTTACATTTTGTGTCTGAGATTTGACTTTCCTTACAGTTTCTAACTGCCTGTCATGCCCTGAGATGTTATTCTATTATGTAGTGTGCTGACACCTTTATTGTGACCTATGAAGTCTTAGAGAAGATATATTTTAATGCTAAAATAGGCAATAATTTATGTGCATCCATATGGTTTTGTTTAGTTGATAACTTCATTTGGTTACGTTTTTTTCAGAGCTCAATTTAAACTCAGATTTTCAAGGTCTGCTATTAGGGAAATGCCATAAACGTAATTCGTCTACTCCAGGAAAGGCAAATGGAACATCAAATGGAGATCAATAAAAATGACATTTCAAAATGCTAGCCTGCAATTTGTGAATCATGCTGAGCCATGCAGCAGAATGAATTTCCTCTGCCCCCCCCCACCCCCAGTATGTGTAGAAAGTACCAATAAGGAGGGAGAGCTGAGTAATCTTCAGTTTTCATGTTCTCATGTTCTTCCTACCAAACCTGTAAAAAGCCTTGTGTCTGAATATTAAATTTAAAGCAGTATACTTGAATGATTATGATGTGATTTTGAATAGAAAGATAAACGCACAAGATCTCAGTTTATCTTTTGTCAGGGAAAGGTTAACAAACCAGCAGTAAAACTTCCCGAAGAGCAATTTTGACAGGGCACAAAGATCTCGAGGTGGAGGTTCACTTAACAGTATTCTTCTTTTCCTTTGTTTACAAGTAATTAAACTCAGTGTCCTCAGTGCCTTCAGAGAGTCCTGTGTCATGAGCAAATTGTACACCGGTCATTCATGGTGTTTTTAAACTTTCATCTCTTCCTGGTGAATTTGCGTCTTCCTCCTTCAGTGGGCATCACTTGGTGAGTGATAGGTGGTCCTTTGGACTGGGTTTAAGTAACAGACCCTGACACAGCTCTAGCTGTGGGGATCTTCCTTCTCTTTGTTCCTATAAAGCCCTCGATTGTAGTCGTCATTCTTTCAAGGATGGGTATTTACTTCCCTAATATCCAACGTCTGCCCTGTTGTTCCGTTTTAGTTCCTGACTACACGTGTCATACCCTTGCGTTTGGGGACCGAATTGTAGATGACGGCAGTGACACATGTAGTTCCAGCAGTGCATTGGGCCGAGTTGAAGAGATGGTACCATGAAGGGCTGGGACAATTTTGCACGTGGAGGGGGTGGGGAGGGACCATCCCAACCACATCATGCCCTCCGTCTGGCTGATGGCGTTAAAAATCCTGTCTCTGTCGTAGTGAAAAAATACGCATCTTAGAAGTGATAAAATGGGGATGGCTGGATTTTGCTTTGTGATTGTCTGACTGGCTTTCGTTTAGTGGCTAGATTTATCTCATTTTCATAGCGGGTATAATAGATAACACTTGATCTTGGATTTTCCTGTATTACTTGATGCTTCCTGGTTTTCTTCTCTTTGTTCTCTTTTACTATGTGGTGTATGTTGGCTTTGCTTTGTTTCATTTCATGTGTGCTGCTTCTGGTTTTTTTTGTTCTTACGGTTGCTTGTCTAGCTTTTTATATCCTATTTAATCCTTTCTTTAGATGGTCTTCATCCATCTAAAAGTGAGAGATAATGAACTATCCCATTTTGGTTGATTATTTCTTTTTAGGAATACCCTTTATGCCCTTGACTATTGCTTATTGCTCTTTCCCTCGATTTTTCTCTTTGAAATGATATCTTTTGGTCTCTGACTCTAACACATGAGAGCACCAGTGTCCTTACACTGTCTCCCACTTTCTCTGGGACTTCTCCGACCTCTTGTGTTGGGATTTACGTTATTTACATTTTATACTGTAACCATAATGCCCATATGATTCCGTTTTTATTCTGTGGTTAAATGGATTCGGTGCTTCCTGGAAGCCCCTTTGGTGTACTTGCTTTATTTACCTCCCCTATGGCTAACATTCATATTCTCGTGGTTTTTACTTTTTAAATAAAAGTCTCACATTCATCGGAAATTTTCAGTAAAAATTCCTATGTGGCTGTTGTATGATTCTGTTGATATGAAATACCCCAAACAGGCAAATCTGTTGAGACGGAAAGTAGAGGCATGGTTGCCAGGGGCTGGGGGTTGGGGAACGAGGAATGACTGTGGACGGGTTCAAGGTTTCTTTTTCAGGTGATGACAGTGGTCTGGAATTAGATTGTGGTGATAGTCGCCCAACTTCATGAACACTCTAAAAACTGCTGAATTGTACACTTTAGAAGAGTGGTTGTACGGTATGAGTTAAATTTCAGTCAAACCAAAATCTTTACGTGGCAATGGAATCAAACAGTTCTGTGAGGTTTCACAAAGAACAACGCTCCTGTTTCCACCCTTACGTTTCTCCTCCCCAGCAGCAACTACAGTCAGCCATTCTGGCTAATTATTTTAGAATTTGCCTTCCTGTCTGTGAAATACAAAACATGCTTGCATTGCCACTTCCTGATTTATCAAGTTTTGGAATTATCTATTTCCTGTGGAAGAGGAGGGTTTACCTTTCTTCCTCTCCTCTCCTGCCCTCTCCCCTTCACCTCTACCGCCCCCCACCTCAGAATCTGTACCTTTTCACTGCCCCATTTGTATATGGTTACATCATAATTTGGGGGTTAGATTCATATTTTAGTGTTTGCATTATCATAACTGTGTAAGTGCTGCTCATAGCTGAACCATATAAGAAACCAAAGTGAAAAGCTGAACCATATAAGCTTTTTGTTTTCTTTGGAGTTAAGAATAGTCTTGGATTTTTTTACTGTTGTAGCTGCTATTTGCTTATTTATGTGCTTATCACTGCTCCAACCGCAAACCCTCTGCCAGTTGTCTGAATCCTTTCAGAACATTCAGATGTAGCACAGTCTTTTAGATCTTAGAGAAATCTGTCCTAGGGCTTTCAGAAATGCTCCAGTCTGGAATGGTTTCCCTTTCTACCTGGCACCTAGCAGTCCTGCAGTTTCATCAGCAAGGACTTAGATTATATGACTACATAACCTGAGTTCTACGAAGTCCTTTATTCTTTTTTTTTTTAAGATAGTTTTTCTCGGGTACTTTTTTATGTTTGTTTCTTTTTTTTTTAATGTTTATTTATTTTTGAGAGAGAGAGAGAGAGAGCATGCGCAGGAGAGGGGCAGAGAGAGAGGGAGACACAGAATCTGAAGGAGGCTCCAGGCTCTGAGCTGTCAGCACAGAGCCCGACGTGGGGCTTGAACCCATGGACTGTTGAGATTGTGACCTGAGCTGAAGATGGACACTTAACCGACTGAGCCACCCAGGTGCCCACCTGCTTTATTCTTGAGTGGCACTGACCCAACTATAAAATTATTCAGATTACATGTTTTCCTTGGAACATTGCAGGATTGCATCATGTCCTTCAGAGCAGGACTTCTTAAATGATCTGTGTTAAAGGATCGGTCTTTTGTCTGTTGGCTTTTTTATGTTCTTGTTTTCATTTCCTACCCATTGGGGTCAGATACTTTTGTAAACCTGGTAAAGATAAATTAAAGTAAAATGAAAGTCAAATGAAGAAAAGAGAAGACATACAAAATACAAGCCCACGTTTTTTATTGTTAATTTGAACAGACATAAAAGTGCTCTAACTGGTATAAAAATTCTAAATACATACTCTTGATGTCTGTCTTTGTGTCGTCGGGAACTGGTAACAGTTCACTGCCAGCACCAGTTCGTGGCCACTTTGTGAGGAACACTGATCTAGAGTTAAATGTGGTGCTGTAGAAATCTGAGGCCAACCTGATTTTTACTATCCAACAATTTTGAAATCTTGTGTTTCTGGAAATACCTTTATCTGTGCCGATACTTGATTGATACCTTTGCAGATGATGGAATTCTACGTTGGAAATATTTTTCCCCCAGATTTTGGAAGGCAATGTTCCATTTACTTTGTCTTCATTTTAGCTGCTGAGAAGTTCAAGTTCAAGAAGTTCATTCCTGATCTCATAAATGATCTGTGACTGTTTGATCCCTCTGTCATTTTTTCTTTTTTTTGAATCTTTTTATTCCTAGGGGTATGACATTTCATGACTATCTATCTTGATGTGAGTCTGTTACATTTTATTTTGCTGGGTATTAGGTAAATCCTTTCAAACTGGAAACTCGTTCTTCAGTTCTGAGAAATTTCCTAGCATATATTCCCATTGTCAACGAATGAAAAACCAAATCTCATATGATGTAGGGCTGATTACAGTCCATTTTTGGTTTAGTATTTTCTGGGGTCATCTTTGCTTGTTTTCTTTGAGTTTAATTCTTGCCTTTTCTTTAAAGCACTTTTTAAAACCTTTTATTGTAGGACATTTCAGGCATATATAAAAGAGAGAACAGTATAAAGAGTCTCCTACACCCACACCCAGCTTCATTTGTCATTAATATGTAGTTAATTTTATTTCACCTGTATCTTCTGTGACCTCCAGTGTAGATATTACATATTTTATCCATAAATATATGCACCTCAAGAAATAAAGCCTTTAAAAAACCATAATCACAATACTATTAAAATGCCTAAACTATGAACAGTACTTTAATGTAACATGCAGTTAGTATTCACATTTCTCTATTAGCCTGTAAATACTCTTAGCCATAAATACTGTTTTATAATTGATTCTTCAAACAGGATCCAAACAGCGTTTATGCACGGTAGTTGGTGGATATCTTTAATCACTTGTTTGTTGAAAAAACAGAGTAATTTGTCCCATAGAATTCCTCACATTCTGGATTTGGTTGCTTGCATCCTGCAATGTTGTTTAACATTTATTCTATCCCTGTATTTCTTGTAGAGGTATCATCAGACTCAAGTTCAGTTTCAGGGGACAAAACTCTTTTGTAAGTAGTGGGGCATATTCCCTTTTGAATTACATCAAAAGATAGATAATGCCTGGTTATTCACTTGGTGTGACTTTAACATTGATCATATGCAAAGTAACCAGTCTGTAAACAGTACAATTGATTTTGTGTATTAATCTTTTATCATGTAATCTTGATGAGCTTACTAGGTTTAGCAACTTTTAAAAATATTTCCTCAGAGCTTTCTACATATACAATCATGTTGTCTGTGAAAAAAATTTTTATGTTTCCTTTCCGATCTGTGCCTTTTATTTCTTTTTCTTGTCTTATCAAAGTGGCTAGAATCCCTAGTGAGTGTTGACTAGAAATGGTAAGCGTAGACATCTTTGCTTGTGTCCCAATCTTGGGAGGAATGTATTCAGTCTTTTACCAGTATGGTGTTAGCAATAGGTTTTTCTCAGATGCCCCTTAGCAGGCTGTGGAAGTTTCCTTCTGTTCCTAGTTTTCTGTGAATCTTTCTCATGAATTAGTGTTTGATTTTGTCAAGTGCTTTTTTCCTGCATTTAATGAGATGATCATTTTGTAAAAGATTGTTAATTTGGTGAGTTGCACTGATTGCAACATTAAACATTAAAGCAGCCTTGCATTCCTGGGCTAACCTACACTTGGTCATGATCTATTACCTTGTTTATATGCTGTGGTTTTGATTTGCTAAAATTCCGTTAATAACTTTTGACTTTGCGTTTATGAGGTTTACTGGTCTTTAGTTTTCTTACGATTATTTTTTTCTGGTTTGGTGTTGGGGTCATCCTGGCCTAATGAATGAAGTGGGAACTGTACCTTCCTCTTCAGGGTACTGGAAGAATTTATGTAGAATTGGTATTGCTCTACTGTCTTCTTTCTTACATTGTTCCCAGTGAGAAATCTGATATCATTCTTAATCTTTGTTCCTCTGTACAGTGTCTTTTTTTCTTCTGGTTTTAAGATGTTCTCTTTTTCACTGATTTTTGAGTAATTTTACTATGTATGATGCACCTTGTAGTTTTCTTCGTGTTTCTTGTGCTTGAAGTTCTCTGAGCTTCTTGAGTCTTTTGATGTAATTTTTGGAAAATTGCAGCCATAATTTTTTCAAAAATGTTTCCATCTCCCCAACCCCACTTGGGGGCCCATTTTCATGTATTTTTGTCCCTTGGGGTTTCATTTTGGGTAATTTCTAAGACTGTGCCTTCATGTATATGGATCGTTCCTCTGTCACGTCTAAATTTCTGTTACTCCCATCTAGGCTATTTTTCCACTCAGACAATTAAAAAAAAAAAAAAAACTTTAAAGGTTCAATTTGGGTCTTTTTAATATTTTCTATGTTTTTACCTAACAAGCTCATTCTTTTTTTCTTTTTTTTTTAAACCACTTGAACATATGGTATACAGTTACAGTAAATGGCTTTAATTTCTCTCTGATCATCTGTGTCATTTCTGAGTCAGTTTGATTTGATTGTTGTTGCTCTTGTTGTTTTTCCCCCTCGTCGTGGGTCATGGTTTCCTGTTTCTTTACATACCTGTTGGTATTTGATTCAGTGCTGGAAGTATCAATTTTACCTTGTATTCTGGATATTTCTTATTCCTTTACATATTTTTGAGCTTTGTTCTGGAACACAGTTGTTACTTGGCTATAGTTTGGTACTCTCCAGAAGGATTTGGCATACCCCAGCGTGCAGACCGCCTCTAGTCATGCCTGTCCATTTACACATTGGGTTTGTAGTTCCTTTTGTGCTACAATCACAGCATAGATGTGACAGAGAAACCAGATGGTCTGCCAAGCTCAATATTTATTACCTGATCCTGTACAGAAAAGGTTTGTCGTTCCTTGCTTTCGAAGGTTTATCTTCAAGCTTTTGGGCAGGACTAGAGCATCTGTGGGGTAGGGCTGATTTCTCCCCGCTCCTGAAGCAGTACCCTTCTCAGGACCGCACCTGATGCTTGGGTTTTAGGAGGTTTCTCCCTCGGGCTGCTTGGTAGACACCGACCCCGTGTCCTGTTGGGTATTTGGCGATTATTCCACCTGCTCCTTTCCAGTGGTTCTCTCCTGCGCTCTGGATGCTTCCTTCGCCTGCGTGTGCCGATCAGTACTCAGCTACGGACTCGAGGGGAGTCGTAGCAAACCGTGGAGCTCCCTCTCTCTCCATGTCCTGGTTTCTGGCTGGGATGCTCCACATGTGCATTCACTAGTGCTCTGCCCTGTGAATTCTAGCCGCCCTGGCCTCCACGAACTCCCAGCTCTGCTCATCCACTCCCTGAGGTCTGTTTGGGCTTTCTGTCCTCTGTTGCCAGCTCTGCGCAGGCAGCAAACTGGCAGCTGTCCTCCCCCTCAACCCTTCCCTTCTCTCACCATTCCCCATTTTGGCTGCCAGTTGTCCATTATGTTAAAGCCGCAGTTTCATGTTATTTTGTCTGTTTAAAAGATTTTTTTAAATTTTTTTTTTTTACTGTTTTTATTTATTTTTGAGACAGAGAGAGACAGAGCATGAATGGGGGAGGGTCAGAGAGAGAGAGGGAGACACAGAATCTGAAACAGGCTCCAGGCTCCGAGCTGTCAGCACAGAGCCCGACGCGGGGCTTGAACTCACGGACCGCGAGATCATGACCTGGGCCGAAGTCGGACGCTCAACCGACTGAGCCCCCCAGGCGCCCCCGTTTAAAAGACTTTTTGAGAGCCAAGGTGGTCAGTCTGGTTTCCGTTACTCTATCATGGCTGCACGCAAAAGTCTTCAATACTTCGCATTTAACAATGAAAGGAAATAGTAGTGAATTCAGTGTTGCTCTTGCTGGAGAATGTACTGATTCTTTCTACGGCATTTCATGTCCCTTTCCTCTACCGACAGTCTTACTTTGAATTACTATAAAAGTTTCCTCTAATATCGCTTTCCCTTTTCTTTCCAGTCATAGATAAAGCTGTCAAAAGCACAGTTATCATGGAAATAGAAACATTTAAATTACTGGCACGATAAGCCTATTTCTTGCTGTAGCCATTCAGAGCATCGATTTGTCACTGCCGTGGGTGCTTTGAAGTGAAACTGTGCTTAGATATAAAAAGTTTTAAAACCCACTTTGATTCTGTGTGAAGTTCACAGTTTTTCCAGTGCAGTCCCGGAGTTCAGTTCAGTTGAAACCGTATGGCTCCGCTCCAACGATAAGAACCCTTTAGTGGACTATACGACATGCTTAGATTCAGACATTTCTGACCCGCCATAGACCTCAATAGCGTTATTTGGTTTTCTTTTGTGTCCCTACTCTGATTTCATAGCTGCTAGTGGCTATCCAACAGCAGTGTTTAAAACATACAGTGATTGTTTTCTCTCTTTAATTATCTCTAATAAAATGAAAGAAAAAAATCAAAGCAGTGACTTTGAAATCAGATAGGAGGATGATTTGAAGGAGACCAAATGGGCTATTGGTACAGTTTTTTAAGGCTCTGGGTATTGTCTTGCTATTTTGGGGATGAGCTTTTGCAGAGCTGCTTCCATCAGTACTGCTAAGAATAGAGGAACTTTGTGGGAACATTTTTTTCTTTTAGGAGGTAATTTTTCCCGCTAACTATGCCATAAAAAATTGAAGAATGATCTTAATTTCTCATTTTAAAATGACTGTCATACCAAGCCAGACTACTTAACACTTCAGCGTTGGAACACATGGATTTGTCAATAAATTTAAGCGTAATAGTAGTCTCCATTACTACTATGTTGTTTGAGTAATATATGATATTCACATTTTAAGTGGATATTGATCTTCATTCAGTGACTGAATTGGAGCATCTCAATTCTTGCAAAACTGCTGATTCTTTTCTACTTTGTGGGTATGCAGCCAGACATAAATTCTAGCCAGCATTCCACAGATATTTCTTTCCTTTGCCTCTTTACACAGTACTCTTCAGGAAGTAATAATACTTTTTGCAGGGGCCCTGGGTGGCTCAGATGGTTGAGCGTCTGACTTTGGCTCAGGTCGTGATCTCACGGTTTGTGAGTTCGAGCCCCACGTCAGGCTTTGTGCTGACAGTGCAGAGCCTGCTTGGGATTCTCTCTCTCTCTCTCTCTCTCCCTCCCTCCCTCCCTCCCTGCCCTTCCCCTGCTCTCTCTCTCTCTCTCAGAAATAAATACACATTTAAAAAATTAAAAAAAAAATAATACTTTTTGCATACTAAAAATAGCAAAGAGAAACTGTCTTTAAAACAGCAGACTTCCAACGTATTGCTTTGTGTTTTGTTATGTCCTGAAGGTACTTGAAGTTTATTGAGTTGCCCTTGGCTGAGAGGAGGTTTTGTCAAAGATGCCAGCAGTTGCTGTTGCCGGACGACTGGGAGAAGCACCGCGAGCACTGGGTGGTGGGCAACATCTCTGCCGGCCAGCTCTGCAGGCCCAGCCAGCTTCTCCGTCCGCTGGAGAACAAGAAGACAAACGCCCAGTACTTGTTTGCCGAGCGTACCTGCCACTTCCTGGTAGACCTGCTTCCTGCCCTTGGGCTCACGAGAGTACTGTGCGTTGGCACACCAAGGTAGGTCACGCGATCTTATTTACTTATTTTTTGATTTACATCCAAGTTAGCTAGCATCTAGCGCAACAGTGATTTCAGGAGTAGATTCCTTAATGCCCCTGACCCATGTAGCCCCTCCCCACTCCCAATGATTTTTTTTTTTTTTTAAACTTCTATCCCCACTGTTGAAACTGTGAGACAGAATTATCAAGCAGCTGTGTACTATGTTCCGAGACATTGTACGCAGCTTTATTTATTTTTTTTTTTTTTTAATTTTTTTTTTTTAACGTTTACTTATTTTTTTGGGACAGAGAGAGACAGAGCATGAACGGGGGAGGGGCAGAGAGAGAGGGAGACACAGAATCGGAAACAGGCTCCAGGCTCTGAGCCATCAGCCCAGAGCCCGACGCGGGGCTCGAACTCACGGACCGCGAGATCGTGACCTGGCTGAAGTCGGACGCTCAACCGACTGCGCCACCCAGGCGCCCCCGTACGCAGCTTTAAATATACAAAGGAAGTAGAAAGCATGGTCCTTCTCCTAAGGAGTTTGTATAGGTCATTTGAGAGAAATCTTTTTTTTTTTTATGTTTGTTTATTTTTGAGAGAAAGAGAGAGAGGGAGGGAGAGAGAAAGAGTATGAGCAGAGGAGGGGCAGAGAGAGGGAGACGCAGAATCCGAAACAAGCTCCAGGCTCTGAGCTGTCAGCCCAGAGCCTGACGCAGGGCTTGAACCCATGAACTGTTGAGATCGTGACCTGAGCTGAAGTCGGACGCTTAACCGACTGAGCCACCCAGGTGCTCCTCGAGAGAAACCTTTATAGAATTCTGTTATATGATGGAAGGTTCCTTCTGATTTGATTCTTGACTTGTTTACAATTTTAGACTTCTCTTTTTCAAATACGTTCTACCTTTTAAAAAATACTTGAAAACTGAAACAGTTGTATTTGCCAAATTCACTTCAGTTGTTTCATTGAAATATTAGAAATACCAGGAGAACATTGGTGGGTTTTTGTTTGTTTGTTTTGTGTTGTTTTTTTGTTTTTGTTTTTTGGGTTTTTTTTTGGTTTATTTGCTTATTATCTATGGCATTTGTAATTCCTTATTAAATTTGCTTTCATTAATTGTTTTAGGTTGCATGAGCTGATCAGGTTGAAAGCATCAGGTGACGAGAAGTCTAACATTAAAAGCCTTTTACTGGATATTGATTTTCGGTAGGTTTACAAAGTATGGTATTTATTCTCATTCATTGTCGCCTGCCTTCCTTCCTTCCTTCCTTCCTTCCTTCCTTCCTTCTTTAATGTTTATTTATTTTTGAGAGAGAGAGAGCCCGAGTAGGGGAGGGGCAGAGAGAGAGAGAGAGACACAGAATCTGAAGCAGGCTCCAGGCTCTGAGCTGTCAGCACGGAGCTCGACCCGGGGCTTGAACTCACTAACTGCGAGATCATGACCTGAAAATCAGACGCTTAACTGACTGGGCCACCCGGGCACCCAGTTGTCTCTTATTCCTTGTTAATGTTTTCTTCTTATTGTTTGTTACTGGTTGCATTCCTTTAACATTCAGAAGTAGTAATTGGTTAGAAGCCGCCTTTTTAGTCATATAAACTCCACTTGTAATCTTCCGTATTTCAAACACGAAGGCAGTGGATTCCTTCTTGCTGATGTGCTTCCTAAATTCTTTCAACCAATGTGTCTCATTGTCTTGGGCTTATAATTTAGAGATCAATTCTTACTGAGTGAAATTTCTTCTCATACACTTATTTTTCAAAGATAATTGTGAACTTCTTTCAGGATTTTGTTTCATCATGTTGGAAATGTGATAAGATACTTATTTTAAAAGATCTTCCCAGATGATGTGCCTGTTGTCTTTCACTGGAAATAGCCTGAAGTCAAGGGAGAGCTAGGGAAGAGACAGGTGTTAAAGCAGAGGATTAACAAACAGGCAAAGTCTGTGGGAGAAGGCCAGAATTAAATGGCGTCTGATGTGTTGGGACAAGCGGAGATGAGACTGACAGAGGACCACGGGTCATACCTCCCCTCAGGTGGTGATTTAGAAGCACATGTGTTCATCCACAGTCTCTGTGATTCTGTAAACTTGGACTACCCTTCCTTACTTGCTGTAATTACTTGGATTCCCCAAGATCAGGGTGATGCTATAAAACACTGTGTTCTTAGTATCTTTTACTTGTTCTTGACTATGTCAAAGGGAGCAGGCACTGTGTTTCTTTTTATTTAATCTGATAGAGTCTGTTTGGCTAATATTCCAGTATTTGTCAGAGAGAATCTGTGAAATTTCATGTGCTTTCTCTCGCTAAGAACAAGGCCAACAGATTTTTAAAGTGAAAAAGTTACAACAAGAAGTACAGCTTTTATCATTTATTATTACTATTTTTAAGATTTCCAGGTCAACTTTAGGTGGTCTAATAGAGGCAGCTACATTTCTCAGAAATAAGCCACAGTTTCTGTAACCTCTCATTCCGTATTAACAGGACTAGCACAGTTGGCGATTTCTGCTTAACATGAGCGTGGCTTGGCAAGATGTAATTCCATAGGTGATAATACAGACTTTTATTTATTTATTTATTTATTTATTTATTTTTTTAAAAATTTTTTTTTCAACGTTTATTTATTTTTGGGACAGAGAGAGACAGAGCATGAACGGGGGAGGGGCAGAGAGAGAGGGAGACACAGAATCGGAAACAGGCTCCAGGCTCTGAGCCATCAGCCCAGAGCCTGACGCGGGGCTCGAACCCACAGACCGCGAGATCGTGACCTGGCTGAAGTCGGACGCTCAACCGACTGCGCCACCCAGGCGCCCCGATAATACAGACTTTTAAAAGAGAAATTCAATTTCTTTTTCTTAAATTGAGATATAATTCACTTAAAACTCACCAAGTTAAGGTGTATATGCCTGTGGTTTGGGGTGTATTCATTATGTTTTGCAGTAATCACCACTATCTAATTCCAGAACATTTCTGTCACGCTGAAAAGAAACCTACTCACTTGCCCTGGCGGTCAGCGATCTGCTTTCTGTCTCTGTGGATTTGTCTCTTCTGTATGTTTTCCATAAATGGAATCATACAATGTGTGGCCTGAGTATGTGGCTTCTTTCACTTCGTGTAATGTTGTCAAGGCTTATCCGGGTCATGGCACCTCACGGTACTTTGTTCCTTGTAAGGCTCTGTTAACATTCCATTGTATCGATAGAGCAGATTCTCTTTTAAAACACCACATTCCTTTCCTAAGGAATGATTGTTAAGTTATTGTAAACATGTTATTTTGAAGGTAGAAGTGTAACTTTGGGTTCTTTCGATAACAGTATTCACAATAACTGGTGCTTGCGTTGAGTGCCTGTCCTGTGTCAAACCCTGCTGTAACTCATTCCGTCTTCACATTCACCTCCCCGGTGAGGTCGGTGCTGTCCTCATCCTCATTTGCCAGGTGAGAAAGCTGAGGCACAAAGAGGTGAACAGGCTTGACCTTGTGGTTGTAAGTGGCCAAGTCAGGATTCAAACCCAGTTAGTCTGGCTCCAAAAGTTAAGTTACCCTCTGAAAATAACTTTGCTTTTGAACTTGTATATGAGCCTTTGTTCTGTAGCCCGTTTCTCTCTTGTCATCCTTCCATCTCCCTTTCTCCATCTGTCCCCGTGCCTGGTCCACGAAGGTTCGTCGGCAGCCGGTTTGCAGGCCCCTCACGTGTTTACAAGAAGGCACTCATTAGTCGGGCACCTTATATTGGAGCCCTGGAAGTCTGTTTATGTCAAAGAGAACGTGTTGGCTCACGTTACCGGAGCCTGTGATACAGCAGGCCTCAGTCCAGGCGAGGTCCTGGGTGCTGCCCTGTGTCGTTCGGGCTCCGTCTTTCTCTCTGCACCTCTCATTCTGTCTTTCTCTGGATTGGCTTTATTCTCCAGACAGTATACATCACACACTTTGACAGCAGCAGCTTTGAGCCCCTGTAGTCTTAGCTTCACTGTGCAGTGGCCGGAGGCACTCTTTCCTGAGAGCCCCAATGGGGGAAGGGCTGGCTGGGCTGGGGCCATCTGCCCGTTCCAGAACCATCTCTGTGGCCTGCCAGGTAGGGTGGCCCGGCAACCCTGACCAACCACATGGAGTGGGTTCACCAAAGGAAACCCTCTCTTACCATAGGTACGTGAGAGATGACAAAAATCACATGTCCACAGCTGAATTATCTAACATCATGTATATCAGTAGGCAATAGTGCTCATGTCCCTGCCTTTGGGACTTTTACCTCCATGAAAATGGTACAGTGTTGTCTTTCTTTGGTACAGTCATGGTTCTTTGTGTTCTGATTCATTCAAGTCAAGCTTTTTCCAAGCCAGTTGTGGTGGACTGTCTTGTGCACAAACTAGAAAAAAATCAGTGATTCATTGTGATTTGCTCAAATTCCAAGAATCTCTGGTTTACTTTTAACAAATCTTTCTATTTTTATTTTTTTGACAGTGTGTGTGTGAGCAGGGGAAGAGGAGAGGGAGAGAGAGAGAATCTTAAGCAGGTTCCACTCCCGGCCAGGAGCTCAACACAGGGCTGCATCTCATGACTGAGATCGTGAGCTGAGCTGAAATCAAGAGTCAGACCTTAACCAACTGAGCCATCCAGGAGCTCCTATTTTAGCTCTTTAAAGAGACAAGATCTTTAATTCCATCACCCAAAACATTCTGGATTTTGGCTTTTTAGGTCTTTTTTATGCATATAAACATTTTGAAAAGAGAGAATCATAATCTTTTTTCCCCACCATATATCAGTCATATTTTCTTTTTTTAAACTGAGGCATATTTCATGTAGGAAAAGCAGGGTTTTAGTATTATTCACAAGGTTGTGCAACTGTCACCACCACCTAATTCCAAAACACTTCCATCACCTTTTTTTTTTGTTGTCGTTTGTTTAAAATGGAAATTTTTTTGTGTGTGTGCTCAGTACACCAGATAGCATTGCAAGCACTGTCATGACAAAACACAGAAATATGCAGATCAACGTGAAACAGTAAGTTAGTTTCCATGAAGTGCTTTGGCAACGTAGTCCTATAAATCTTTCCTTCAGCTAATTTGACTATACATTTCAGTAAGATAGAGGTAATGGATTAAGTGGAAGTTAGCTTGTGAAGTTTTCTTAGAAATAAAACTCCAACTTTATCCATCCATGCCAGTTAAACACTGTAACTAAAACTTCCAAATAAGTGCGAAAGGAGATGAAGGAGTTAGTTACCTTTTTTTGCTTAAACAGTCCAGAGGAAAATGGTGACTACAAATACAGCAGGCAAACTGTTAAGACTGACTGATCTAGGATACAGTGTTGCACTAAACTTCAGCCTCAAATTGTGCTAAATGCTCATCGTTAATAACATTTCCATCACTTTTTTTTTAAGTTTATTTATTTATTTTGGGAGAGAGCACGCACATGTGAGGAGGGGAGGGGTAGAGAGAGAGGGAGAGAGGGAATCAGGCTCCACTCTGTCAGCATGGAGCCCGATGTGGGGCTTGAACCCACAAACCGTGAGATCATGACCTGAGCCAAAATCAAGAGTTGGACACCCAACTGACTGAGCCACCCAGACGCCCCATTTCCATCACTTCTGATGGAGCTGTCTCTCCATTATCGTGGTCCCAATAAGTGATCTCTTTTCTCTCCTTCCCTCAGCCCTTGGCCACCACTAATCTGTTTTCTGTCTCTGAAGATTTGCCTGTTCTGGATATTTCATAAAAATGGGATCCTACGACATATGGTCCTTAGTATCTAGCATCTTTCATTTAGCTTGGTATTTTCAAGGCTCCTCCGTGTTACAGCATGTATCAGGATACCAAATTTTGATCCAGTCATCAGTTGATGGATGCGTGCTACTTCCATTCTTTGGCTATTTGGAATATTGCAGCTGTGAACATTTGTATACAGTTTTTGTGTGAACATAGGTTTTATTGTCTCTTTGGTATTGTGTTAATTTGCTAGGGCTGCAATACCAGAGTAACCATAGATTGGATGGCTTAAACAATAGTAATTTATTGTCTCAGTTCCGGAGGCTAGAAGTTCAAGATCAAGGTGTCAGTAGATTTGGTTTCTTCTATTTTATTTTATTTTATTTTATTTTATTTTATTTTATTTTATTTTATTTTATTTTATTTTATTTTATTTTATTTTATTTTATTTTATTTATTTTATTTTATTTTATTTTATTTTATTTTATTTTAATTTTAATTTTAATTTTATTATTTTTTTTAATTTACATCCAAGTTATTTAGCATGTAGTGCAACAGTGATTTCAGGAGTGGATTCCTTAATGCCCCTCACCCATTTAGCCCATCCCCCCTTCCATAACCCATCCAGTAACCCTCAGTTTGTTCTCTATATTTAAGAGTCTCTTATGTCTTGTCCCCATCTCTGTTTTTATATTATTTTTGCTTCCCTTCCCTTGTGTTCATCTGTTCTGTGTCTTAAAGTACTCATATGAGTGAAGTCATATGATATTTGTCTTTCTCTGACTAATTTCGCTTAGCATAATACCCTCCAGTTCCATCCACGTAGTTGCAAATGGCAAGATTTCATTCTTTTTGATTGCTGAGTAAAACTCCATTGAATATATATACACCACATCTTTTTTATCCATTCATCCATCAATGGACATTTGGGCTCTTTTCCATATTTTGGCTATTGTTGATAGTGCTGCTATAAATATTGGGATGCACGTGCCCCTTCGAAACAGCACACCTGTATCCCTTGCATAAATACCTAGTAGTGCAATTACTGGGTCATAGGGTAGTTCTATTTTGAATTTTTTGAGGAACCTCCATACTGTTTTCCAGCGTGGCTTTACCAGCTTACATTCCCACAGCAGTGCAAAAGAGATCCTCTTTCTCCGCATCCTCGCCAGCATCTGTTGTCGCCTGAGTTGTTAATAGCCATTCTGACAGGTGTGAGGTGGTGTCTCATTGTGGTTTTGATTTGCATTTCCCTGTTGATGAGTGATGTTGAGCATTTTTTCATGTGTCGGTTGGCCACCTAGATGTCTTCTTTGGAGAAGTGTCTATTCATGTCTTTTGCCCATTTCTTCACTGGATTATTTGTTTTTTGGGTGTTGAGTTTGAGAAGTTCTTTCTAGATTTTGGATACTAACCCTTTTTCTGATATGTCATTTGCAAATATCCTCTCCCATTCTGTAGGTTGCCTTTTAGTTTTGCTGATTGTTTCCTTTGCTGTGCAGAAGCTTTTTATTTTGATGAGGTCCCAATAGTTCATTTTTGCTTTTGTTTCCCTTGCCTCCGGAGATGTGTTGAGTAAGTTGCTGCAACCAAGATCAAAGAGGTTTTTGCTTGCTTTCTCCTCAAAGATTTTGATGGCTTTCTGTCTTACATTGAGGTCTTTCATCCATTTTGAGTTTATTTTGTGTATGGTGTAGGAAAGTGGTCCAGGTTCATTCTTTTGCATGTTGCTGTCCAGTTTTCCCAGCACCACTTGCTGAAGAGACTGTCTTTATTAGATTTGGTTTCTTCTGAGGCCTCTCTCCTTTGGTTGTAGTCAGCCATCTTCTCACGGTGTTCTCACGTAGTCTTTCCTTTGTGTGTCTATGGCCCTAGTGTCTCTCTCTCTCTCTCTCTCTTTTTTTCAAATTTTCATGTAAATTCTAGTAAGTTAACATGTAGTATGATATTGGCTTCAGGAATAACATTTAGTGATTCATTACTTACATACAGTACTCAGTGCTCATCACAAGTGCTCTCCTCAATGCCCATCACCCATTTAACCCCCCCCCCCCCTCCTCTCTAGCAACCCTCAGTTTGTTCTAATCTTTAGTTAAAAGTCTCTTATGGTTTGCTTCCCTCTCTCTCCTTTTTTTGTCCTTCTCATATGTTCATCTACTTTGTTTTGTAAATTCCACATATGAATGAAATCATATAGTATTTGTCTTTCTCTGACTGACTTATATTTCACTTAGCATAGCCCCAGTTTCTCTTTGTATGTCCACATTCCTCTTTTATAAGGACACCGGTCATCTTGCATCATGGACTGCCTTAATGATCTCATTTTAGCGTAATCACCTTTTTATTTTTTTAATTTTTTTATTTATTTTTTTAATATATGAAATTTATTGTCAAATTGGTTTCCATACAACACCCAGTGCTCATCCAAGATGCCCTCTTCAATACCCATCACCCACCCTCCCCTCCCTCCCACCCCCCATCAACCCTCAGTTTGTTCTCAGTTTTTAACAGTCTCTTGTGCTTTGGCTCTCTCCCACTCTAACCTTTTTTTTTTTTTTTTCCTTCCCCTCCCCCATGGGTTTCTGTTAAGTTTCTCAGGAGCCACATAAGAGTGAAAACATACGGTATCTGTCTTTCTCTGTATGGCTTATTTCACTTAGCATAACACTCTCCAGTTCCATCCACGTTGCTACAAAGGGCCATATTTCATTCTTTCTCATTGGCATGTAGTACTCCATTGTGTATATAAACCACAATTTCTTTATCCATTCATCAGTTGATGGACATTTAGGCTCTTTCCATAATTTGGCTATTGTTGAGAGTGCTGCTATAAACATTGGGGTACAAGTGCCCCCATACATCAGTACTCCTGTATCTCTTGGGTAAATTCCTAGCAGCTTAATCACCTTTTTAAAAGCTCTGTCTCCAAATATAGTCACATTCCAAGGTGCTGAGGGTGAGGGGTTCAACAGATGAATGTTGATGGGTTACAGTTCAGCCCATAACAGGCATTTATCTTAGGAGTGGAATTGCTGGGTCATGTGGAGACCCTACATTTAACTTCTTGAGGAAGTGCTAAGCTGTTTTCCAAGGTGACTACCATTTTACATTCCCAGCAGCCATGTGTGAGTGTTCCAGTTTCTCCATGTTCTTGTCAACTCTTGTTATTGTCTGTCTTTCTAATGTGGTATCTCACTGTGGCTTTGATTTGTATTTTATTGATGGCTGATGATTTTGAACATTTTTTCATGTGCTTACAGGCTTTTTGTTTATCTTTTTGGAGAAATATCTATTCAATCCTTTACCCATTTTTAATTGGCTGTCTTTTTATTGTTGAATTGAAAGAGTAATTAATATATTCTGGATACTAGACCCTCATCAGATATATGATTTGTAAGTATTTTTTCCCTTTCTGTGGGCTGTCTTTTTATTAGTGATTATGTGCAATTTTTCTCCTTTGGTTGCTTGTGTTTTAGGTGTCATATCTAAGAAGCGATTGCCTAATTCAAGGTCACGAATCTTTACACAATGTTTTCTTCTAAGAGTTTTATGATTTTAACTCTTACATTTAGGTCTTTGATCTATTTTGAGTTTTTTGTAATGTATGGTGTGAGGTAGGAGTCCAACTTTATTCTTTTGCATGTGAATATCCAGTTGCCTCAGCAACATTTATGAAATGACTATTCTTTTCTCATTGAATTATCTTGGTACCTTATTGAAAACCAGAGGACCATAAATGTATGCATTTATTTTTGGGCTCTCAACTCTGTTTATTTGATCTATGTTTATGCTACTTTCACACTGCCTTGATTACAGTTGCTTTGTAGTAAATTGTGATAATGGAAAGTGGGAGTTTTCCAACTGTATTCTTTCTCAAGATTGTTTTGGCTGGTGTGGGTTCCATCTTAATATGAAGTCTTCCAGTCCATGAACATAGAGTTCTTTCCATTTATTTAGGTTGTTTTTAATTTCTTTAAATATTTTGTAGTTTTTCACTGTATAAGTCTTGCATGTTTTTTGTTAAATTTATTTAAAATATTTTATTCTTTTTGTTGCTACTGTAAATTAAATCATTTTTTAAATTTCATTTTGTATTATTCATTGCTAGTGCCCTAATTTACTTTTTGTTTTTTTTAGATTTTATTTATTTATTTATTTATCTATTTATTTATTTATTTATAAGCAATCTTTACCCCCAATGTGGGGCTTGAACTCTCAACCCCAAGATCAGGAGTCTGAGTCAGCCATGGTACTGAGTCAGCCAGGTACCCTGATGTAGTTTTAAAAAAAAAACAAAAACAAAAAAAACCCCCAAAACAACAAAACTGTGCTAAAATGCACATAGGTTAAAATTTACCAAGTTACTTATTTAAGTGTACAGTTCAGTGGTATTAAGGTAAATACCTTCACATTGTTGTACAACAGTTCACTAGAACTCTTCTCACCTTGGCTGAATGACTTTTAATTTGAAAGATTTACATGGACTCTTAACTCTTCATTTAAGCTGTGTCTTAGAGTTTTACCTCTCTCGAGCCTGTATGAAATCTCCCGGATGGAGTAGGTGATGTGGATAGTTATTTGGTAACTTATCAAATATATTGATTTTTTTTTTCTTTTCGTATCTATACATTTCTGGGTGTGTGTGATGGAAACAGAAGCTGAAAGTGCTGTATTACTTAGCTTAGCTTCTTTGATGCTGAGTCAGTCCTGTAAAAGGTTGACATTGGGTATTGAGGGAGAACTCTTTTTTACTGAAACACATTAGTGGCCAGAATGAACTGAATCTGTTGCCTGTACTTCCGGGATTATGGGATGTGGGGTCTGTTTGGATTTCTCACAGGGACCACAATTAAAGCAGGAACAGAATCCCGTGTGATACAGAGTGGCAGTGAATCATTACTTTTGGCCCTTTGACTTTGGTTCCTTGCAGCCCCACAAAAGGTCTGTCTAAGGCTTCAGAGAACTGCCTGAACCCCAGTGTTATATATGCTATAAATATTCTCTTCAGGAGGTCTAAGATATGAAGTTAACATTTGCTAAGATGGATTTTTACATGCTCCAATTTTAGCATGAAAGATGTGAAACTCTATTTGGCAAACTATCATCCAAATAAAGTTATATAAAAAAAAATGAATTTCTTAGGTTCATTTCATGGACTAATTTTATTCAGCTCTTGATTACATTTCCTGTGTATAGAGCATGTTTTACACTTGGTAACTGACTCTCATTTAAAGAGAATGAATGGCCAAATTAAATGAATGTCCTTCTGCAGTTTTCAAGTGCATGCATTTCTGATTGGTTTTGTTTGCCTTATTCAATAGAGAGAATAATTCTTTGAGGCCAATTTCATTTTAAGAGGGTAAGTTCAGTGATTTTTCATAATTTAGAATATGAAAAATTACGCTCCCTTGTTTGTATCTGATGGAAACTCAGAGCAGAAATTTTGGCTTTTTTCTGTCTCTGACTCTGCCCACTGCTTCCCAGAATGTTTTGGACAAGTGTGCTGTGCTGAATTTTATGTAAATAAAATTTTCTTTTTTAATTTTTAAAAAATGGCTGTTGTGTCTTTTTGAAGCAATAAAAAAAAGGTGGAGGGGGGTAGAAATATATTTTAAAAGGGGTCGTATTTTCCTTTGCTCACCCTTACCAAGCTATGCGAGAGAAGAAAGTCCGCAAACGATAGTTGATCTGCAGTTGTACTAGTGTGGAGATATACCTGTATATAAAATAACTGACACCTATATTACCGGTTATTTGGAATTTGCTTAAATAGGGAGGCATTTGTTTATTAACGGTAACTGACATTGTCCCACAGTTTTTGGAACGTTCATCAGGTTACAGTGTATAGCTTAAATACTTTTCAGTTATTCAGACCTTTTATTTCTTCAGTGCAAATTTACGTTTTATGAAATCAGCAGATGCACTAACAGTATCTCAAATGATATTAAGGGCCATTGTACTCAAAATGAACAGCTGTTCTCTCTCCAGAGAACAAGAAGAAGTGGGTTTAAATTATAGGAGGAGAGATTTTGGTTGGACATAAACGTAACTCCCTCATATTAGGGGAATTAAGATATAAATCTTTATAGCAGATATTTATTAAAACAGCAATGCCTTACATTTCATTATGTGCTATGTAGATGCATTGGATTAAGCACTTTACGTGCATTGTTTATACTTACCAAGTCCTATGAAGCAAACACTGTTATTTCTTCCGTTTTGTAGATGAGGAAACGGAGGCTCGGATAGGTTAAATAACTTACTAAGGTGACACAGGTAGTAAGTGAGAGACCCAGAGTTCGAAACCAGACCATCTGACTCTAGAGCCTGTGCTTTTAACCACGTGTAATAGGATAAAGCAAGGCTGTCCGTTGGGTTGAGCACTCGCCATGGGTGGTGAATCAGTTACGGACAGTAATGGAGAACCGGAAGTAGAAGTAGAAGCAAAGAGGAGTGCCTGGGTGGCTCAGTTGGTTAAGCGTCTGACTTCAGCTCAGGTCATGATCTCGCAGTCCGTGAGTTTGAGCCCTACATCCGGCTCTCTGCTGTCTGCGCAGAGCCCATTTCAGATCCTCTGTCACCCTTTCTCTTTGCCCCTTCCCCCACCCCCTCTGTCTGTCTCAAAAATAAATAAACATTAAAAAAAAAAAAATAGAAGCAAAGTGCCACTATCACGATTTGGTCAAAAGTTGACCATGTGTCAACTTGAAAGAAGTGAGCATGTGTCCCTGATTTTTTTTCACTAGGTCATGAATCCTGTAGAAAAACAATGTGGTTCACATGTGAATTGCTTATGGCAAAAATTTTGGAAGTTCAGAATCCTATTGGGATAACAAAGAAGTTTCTATATTATGCAAAAAACTCAAAATTCAGCAAGAACTAACAAGACCTGGGGAAGATGCAGAGACAGACAGTACAAATACAATTAAGGAATAAAGAAAACTCAGTCTTGTAAGAAATCAAATCAATGCAAATTTAACCATCATATGCTATGAATTTTTAGTAAATTAGCAAAAATTTATAAAATGTTAATACCCAAAGCTGGTACTCTCATTCATTACTGATTGCATTTTAAAGTAGTATGTTAACAGAATAAAATGGTTCAATCAGTAAATAAATCTCTCTCTTTCCTGGCACTAAGTCAGTAAATATGAAATGCACATACTTATTTTTCTTATATATCGAGAAGTATATTTTATTGAGCTAACCCGCAATGCACAAGAAATGCTTTGTATTAGATATTTTCCTTGTTAACCACAGAAAAAAATAATTAACAGCTGCCGAGCAGAAATGCTTATTCAGTGTTTTTCTTCAAATTATTAACTATGAGAGATGTATCTTAATTGCCAACCCATCTCAAGCTTAAATTGCATAATAATCGGTCAGTAATCTCATTGTTTCTGTATAATTCTGTGGTCTGAAGGAACATGCGAATCTTATATGTGAGTATTCTTAAATTTGATATTTATTCCTTGCTATGGACTCCCTGAGACTTTGGGAAAGCACTCTTTACTTCGAAAAGTAAGGAATGATGGAATTGCTTTTATTAAAGGTGTGCTTTGATAGTTTTAAAATTTAGTTTGTATATATTTACTGTATACATAACTGGACAGATAACTACAGTAATAAATCATTTTACAGGTATTCACAGTTTTATATGGAAGATAGCTTTTGCCGTTATAACATGTTCAACCATCACTTCTTTGATGGAAAGGTAAGAATTATTACCGTCATCCTTCTTACTGTGGAAGAACAAATTCGAGAGCACCTCCTTTCTTATTTTCTTTGAGTTCCTCAAGATCAGACTGTGGCTGTCTCACCATTTATTGGTGTGTAGTTTTCTTCATCCACCGAGTGTGTGTTGAGCCCCTAGAAGCGATTGTACTCTTGTTCTTTTGTGACTTTTTGCTGCTTTGCAGATAAAGACCCACTTTCTTACCAAGGCCCACGTGGCTCAGCCTGAGCTGACCCCTGCCACCCTCCAGTGGCTCTCTTTGTTCCCTGCTCTGCTGTGTGTGTGTTCGTGTTCAGGATGTCTGACTTTCATCTCGGAGTGGCTTCTCTGCCCCGGGGGCTTTTGTCCACGGTGTTTCCTCTGCCTTCTGGGCTCATTTTGCCTTGTTAAGTTCACCTTATCCTTCAGAGCTCTTTTCCAAGCCACTTTCTCTAGCCTCCCCTGGCCCCCAGACAAGGTCAAGTTCTCCTTTGTGCTTTGATACTATAATTAAATAATCCTGTGGTAAGTTGTTTGATGTCTGCCTCCCTGATAAATATTAAGGGGGTTTATGGTTTTATTAAACTAATTCTTAAAAATTAGACTGTGTCATGGGGCGCCTGGGTGGCGCAGTCGGTTAAGCGTCCGACTTCAGCCAGGTCACGATCTCGCGGTCTAGGAGTTCGAGCCCCGCGTCAGGCTCTGGGCTGATGGCTCGGAGCCTGGAGCTTGTTTCCGATTCTGTGTCTCCCTCTCTCTCTGCCCCTCCCCCGTTCATGCTCTGTCTCTCTCTGTCCCAAAATTAAATAAAAATACGTTGAAAAAAAAAATTAATAAAAAAAAAATTAGACTGTGTCAGGAGTGAACCCTAATCTACGAATGGTGTGTCAGTGTGGGTTCATTAGTTGTGCAAATGTACCGCTCTGGTGGGGGATGGTGGTAGTGGGGGAGGCTGTCCATGTGTAGCAGGGGATGGCATCTGTCAGTACTATGATGTTAGTAACGTCACTATGAATAAACAACATAGCAGAGCTGATACTTGCACTCCTAGTTTGAGCTCTTTGTTAGTCTTATTACAATATAAAAACTATACCCAACCAAGTAATGACACCTGACAGGAAGTTGGCCACACTGTTTGAAATTATCAAGACTACTTGAAGCACATATCCATATATGTATGTATATCAATTTTCCAGAAATTCTGAACCATGTATATGTATATATTATGTTTTTAGATATTAACTGATGATAGAACAAAAACCAAGCAAAACTAGAACACTAAGCATCCAGGAAATGAAAGCAAATTCTAAATTGTTGTTTGGGATTGAGAAATGAGTCTCCTGATTCAGTCTAGCCAGTGATGCACTCCTTCCACGAGACTCAGTCAGCATTGGGTTCTACATTTTTTAGCTATGATAGCCATAAAAACCAAGTATTGAAATAAATAGCAGTTAGAACTAGACATATTGCAGAGTTTCCCAAAGCAGTTATGTGGTCGATCATCTCCAGGATTTGAGAACTGATTAGATGAGTGTGAAGGAGAGAGAGGTATTGAAAACTCACTTGACAGTGGACGATGATGGGCTTCTCAACTAGGACAGTGGCAGTGGGAAAAAGAGAGAGGTGGATTCTGTGGGCTTCCACAGATGGAAACCAGAAGACTTGGTGGTAAGTATACTGGGGGAGAAGTCCAAGAGGATATGGTGGTCCGGCCTGGATTTGTATTTCATTCTTCAAAACAGAGGGTAGGGAAGTTTGGAAGGGAGATTTGGAAATGTCAAGTTTCTGGAGCTGGTGAAATGTTGATTTAGGGGTATTGAGTATGGCTTCTTGAAACTGGGGGACCTCAAGCTCAGGAGTGTGGTCAGGGCTGGGTTCAGAGTTTGCGAAGTAATAACTGAGTCTGTGTTACTATTGCTTGATACCGCAGTAGTGGGTCGGGTTTGTTCATTTGCTTATTTGTTTTTAATACTATACCATGATTTGCATTCTATTTTGAACAATAATGGTAAGATAAGAGTGAAGTTACATTGAAATCGCTAACCATTGGCTAACAGTATCTTATATGTTAAGAAAGTAGCATGTGATTCACCTTTCTGTAGGAAATTCTTTTGAACTTTTATTGAAAGCTTATGGAAATACCTTAAAAGTTTCTAGAATAATGGTTGGAATAAGCTGCCAAGACCGAGCTCCACTTTATCTTTCCCAGAAGAAAACAATCGTCTAGCTCAGGCTTTCCTCTCTCTATATTTTAGGAGCAGCCTCTAAATAGCACTGCAACTGTAGAGATTGATCTACAGAAAACTATTGTCTTGATGATTTTACCGTCTGCCCTTTTTCTGCCTGCTTCCTGAGTCAAAGGTTTTCAGTAGAGATTTACCATCTACTAATCCATCACTGAGTATTTAAGCATCTACCAGGCGCCTGTAAAGGTGTGCAGGGAGCTTTCGGGGATAGAGGTCTCTGTCTCTGCAGGTAAGAACTTCACAGTCCACAGGATTAAAAAGCAGGTGTTCCTTGTTTCCCAGAGAAAATCATATAGTCTTTCAGGTAATGGGAAGTGTCATATGCTTCAGTGGTCAAGGAAGTTGAAGCAGGTCTAGAGGGAAGTTATTTAAAGTACCAGGCACTTTTTTTAGTGATGATTAAGGTATAGGGAAGAGTTAAGTTGTGTCAGCGTTGGTGGTGTCAAGCATGCGTTTCCCATAGGTCCACAGCAGGACCCTCAGCAAGTCACGATGGGATGTCCCACCATTGGAAACAAACATACTCGACTGGTTTGGGCCATCCTGCCATTGGAGACAAATGCACTCTTTACTGGTTTTTTAATTTGGTTAAGAGCTTAGATTTCACTTACTTGTTCCTTTTCCTTTCCTACGTTTAAGCCTAAGGAATTTGAAGGTTTTTCAATAACATCATCTGTACTTGAAGTCCTTGTTCACGTAGGCAGGTTAAGGAAGTGCCAGGCACTACTTGAAAAATGATTAACCTTCCTGACATACCATCCATCGCCGTAGGACTTCGAGTAGGAAGTTAATAAAGACTCTCCTAGGGAAAGGGGATTAGGATGTTGTGGTTTTTCCTCTCATCAATTGGGTCTTCTAAATTGATTTAGTAGTAGAACAATATATATTTTATTATAAAGTACATATGGGCTGATTAAAGTTTAAAACGCCATTAAACTTTAAAGTCTTAGGCCATTTTTATAGTGTGTTGATTTGCTTTTATAGATGAGTACTTGAAAACTACTACAAAGTCGGTAGACTGGAGTTAGTATCATAGGTATATTTCTTACTAACTTCTCCCAAAGCAAAAAATAATAAATATCCTAGACAGTGGTTAATGTTAACTTTACAATGACTGAAAACAATTAGTCTGTTGGGAAAATGCGTTAATAGCATGGTTTCCCAGCCTTGATAAGCTTTGTTATTTGTCGTCTTTCATTTATTTACGTACTGTGCATGTCCGAATACATTTGTCATATACCCGGTGCTCAAGAACACATGCATGGAAACTGGTGACGTGTAGCTCCTATTAAACTGAACTCATGGTGGTGGACAAACCAGATAGGAAAAGAGTCTGTCTTATTCGTCTTTGTGTCTCCAGTGTTTAGCTCAGTCCCCGCTTCTGTTTGTGGAATTGAATTTAGCGTTTTAGATAGTCTTCATGGGTAATGAGTTTTTCTCTTTTAGGTTACTAAATTTAGTTTTTTAATTTAACCATTTGAAATGTGTAGTCCTCTGATAGTGATGGTGTTTGAATTTGCAATTTAAAAAACCCACTTATCAAGGAGCCCAAAGATAAAATCTTCTGGGGGCTGAATGAGAGAGGCTTCTGGATGTCACCGAGGGACTCTGAGGTGGCAGGATGGGTGAAGTTTCAGTACAAACAGGAGGACCGAGCCTAATACATCCTCCAGATAGGATGAAGTGCCTCCCTCTCGTCCTCATTTAGAAATGAATTTTTATTTGTTCCAGGCTGCCCTTGAAGTATGCAGAACATTTTTACAGGAAGATAAAGGTGAGGGAGTCATTATGGTGACAGATCCTCCTTTTGGTGGCTTGGTTGAACCTCTGGCTGTTACATTCAAGAAGTTAATTGCTATGTGGAAAGAAGGTCAAAGCCAAGGTGTGTAATTTATTACTTACTGCAAAACAAACATGTATCTGTGTATCTACTTCCTGTCAAATATTAGCAGAGCTCAGTGAATCAGAGCTCTGATAAAATATACATGTCTTGGGTTCTTGTGTTTTTCTAAAACGGGCTCATTTGAGAATGTGGCACACTTCATTATCATGATACACTTTGTATTTTCCTAATCATGTGTTCTCAAAATGACTTGCAGGTGAGCATAAGGGGACATTATGAAGAATCGCAGTAAACCGTTGTCATTTATTTAATAGATATTTACGGAGTACTGGGTACTGTTTGGGTGCTGGGAATAGAGTACCATGCGAGATGGGCACATTTCCCTGTCCTCGTGGATCTTACATTCCATGTTCCTAAAGTCCTGCCCAAAGCTCCTGGAGGTCACCCAGCCTGTGGCCCAGAGCTCTAAACTGTGCCAAGATTGGGGTAGAAAGATCGGACGTGCGCTGGCCTTACAGTGGTTATCAGCGATAGATACCCACGTAGATAGAGGTGCGTTAATGGCGGGGGGTTATTATTCATTTTAAAGTGGCTTAGGCCTTTGAAGTATTTTATGTAATTATCTAATTAGTTGGTACAATCATTTTTTAGCTTCCAGCTTGCAAGTTGATAAACTGTAAGAGCGCCAGGCTTCTTCGTTAATTGTGCTTGTGCTTTGGAGAGAGAATCAAACGAAATCTAAAACATGACTTACAGTATTAAGTATTCCACTTATTTTCAGATCTTAAGTCCACTTATCAGAATAGATAAAGTCAGCGTTATTGGGGAAGCAATAAAGAGCTCAGTGGTCTTGAATTTCAGTTCTGCCACTTATTGGCCGCATGAACTTGAACAAAATACCTAAATCTTATGGCTTCAGTTGCCCTGGCTATAAATGGGGTTGTTAACATCTAACTCTAAGGGTTATTGTAAGGAGATAATGTATAGAAAGTACCTAGTATTGTGCTCAGCCTCTACTGGGTGCTCTGCAATTAACAGCCATATCCCCAGTCTGTCATCAAAGTTAATGTGGATAAAATTGTTTTTAAGAATCTTCCATGATTTGGGAAAGAATTGATTCACCCCGGAAAAGCACATAACGAGTTGTGGCAGAGCTGTGTTCTGCCTTCCGGCCTCTGCCTTCTGGCCCGTGCTTCCTGCCCCACAGCACAGCCACCTTGCTCCTCACGTGATGCTCCCTTTCATCTCCCACTTTACTGGTGATATCTTTGCCTTTACTGGAATAGAGTGATATGTGTGTAAGGATTCCTTTTACATTTCCTTTATAGCTGTGTTTAGATCTAAAAGAACATTTCCACTGGCTCTTGGGAAAGATCAGGTTGTAAATGGCAGTCTAGTGAACATTCTCTTCTTTTGTATGATTTAAATGCATTGGATGTTTGCAATTTCTCCCAGTATCAGAAGTTTTTCAATTATAGCTGTTTTATTTTTTTTAATTTAAACTTCTTATTTTCTTTTCCTTTTTTTTTTTTTTTTGATCCATTAGATAGCAGTCACAAAGAACTACCTGTATTCTGGATTTTCCCCTATTTTTTTGAATCCCGAATTCGTCAGTTTTTTCCAAGCTTCTGCATGCTGGATTACCAGGTATAGTAAATATTCTGTTTTCGGGCATGACCGAGGAATGCTTAAGTAAATATTCTGATCAGACTATCCATCAGGTTTAGCATATGAAAATATTATAAGCTGTATTAAACACTAAAATTGTACCATATGTAGCTTAGTCCAGAGGTTCCTAATTGTAATTTTAGGGCGCTGATTAAAAATATAGATTCTTAGGTACCAAAATAAACCAACTAAATCAAAATTAGAGAGTAAAGCCCGAAGAAACCACATTTTCCCAGGCTTTCCGGGTGATTCTGCAGTGTAACTAGGTTTTAGACCGACTGACCTAACCTTTATCATCACCAGAAGATGCCACAGAACCTCAGAGTCATTGTTAGGAACGGGGATTTTTGTCTGTTCAGAGGTTGTAGAGAAGTAAGTCGCTTTTCTGGTTGGTGGCATGTCATGTACACTTTACTGTGTCACTCAGAGGATGCCAGGAGCTCTGAAGGGAGGCGTGTCCCAGGTAGCAGCATGTCAGAGAGGCAGAGATGCTGAGGTCTGTGTGTGGGGGTGAGTGTGCTGATTTCAGGGTGGAATTGACCAGCCCGCCCTCCCATCTCTGCCCTCAACTCCTTCTGCTTTAATGTCCACTTTCCTGTATTCATTCCCTTGGGTTCTGAAGTTAACCCGATTGTCACCATCACCATGTGTGGTCACCAAGTGGCCACTGCTTCCTCTTTTGTAGTGATATTTTTCTATTTGAGCTGCGGAGCAACGGACTACCTTTATGAAGGCTTTTCAGCCATAGAACTGAAAATGTCTTCCCTACTTGTTACAAGCTAGTGCTTGGATCTGAGCTTTCTAATCTTGAAGACATTTATCATGAGAGTGATGAAAATTACCATGTGAAAAAAGTTGTTATGTTTCTTTCAGAAACAGTGTTACCAAAAATGAGAGGATAGACCCTACCTGTGATTCTATCCCAAATAGCAAATATCATAATTTTCCGTGTTTGTCATCATAGCAGACAAATCTGAATTCTGTTTTCCCCCCTGTGTCTTATGTACGTGTACATTTGTAAGTGTAGCGCCATAGTTTTTATGCTTTTAATCACTTTAAATTATCTCATTAGCAAGTTATGTTATCAATTGTTATCATTCTTTTTTTTTTTTTTTTGGACTCAGATTGCTTCCACCTTTAAGGCACTATAAATACCACTGCCATAAACACCTTTTATTCAAATAATTTTTTCCATATTTTACACAACGTCCTTAAAATAAATTTCCAAAACCGAAATAGAATTCCAAACATTATGTTATCGAATTTAATGGACATTTCTATGGCTTCTGAGCCATATTACCAGGTTCCTTTCCAAAAGCGTATCTACACAAACCATTTTAACTTTGAATTCTCAAGCTCTGCTTTAGGCAAAGTCTATGTCATAATTCTTCCCGATTCCGGTTTACTTTCCTTTTTAGGACACACAGTTTTCTGTTTCTTGTCTGAGAGGTGCCTCTAGTGTGGACATTTGCAGAGCAGAGATAGCGGCCATATCCTAAAGATGTTAACCAAGGAAACTTCTCAGTTGGCAGGAGCGCCTGCTGCCTTTGACAGTGAAGAATCATGTGGCACGATGTTTGGCACAATAGTGGGTGCCTTATGCACGTTGAATAAATAACTGTCTGAAAACCAGTGTGAACTCCAGAGTTGAAAAGGAACTGGGTTTTAATCCTGGTTCTGCCCCTTACTAGCTAGGCCTGTACCTTTTATCTAACTCTCTGTAGCCCATGTGACCTATTAAATGAGCAGAGTAATAATCTATCTGCCTCATAAGGTTTTGAGAATTATATAACACACAAAAAGGCTTAGCCTCGTCCCTGACGCACAGCAAATGTAGATTAAAGGCTATTGGTCTCAGCATTGTTGTGACCATCACTTTATTGTCACCATTCAGACAGTCCCAAGGTGGGGGTAAAACTCTTCTTTCGGGCGTTTTTTTTTTTGTTTTTTGTACAGTATCTGAAACATTAAATTTGCAAAACGTAAGGTCCCTCAGAAAACTGGTCCATTCATGTTTATTTATTTTTTAATGTTTATTTTTGAGAGAGGGCGTGAGCAGGGGAGGGACACAGAGAGGAAGAAACAGAGGATCTGAAGCGGCTTGATTCAGCACTTGAACCCATGAACTGTGAGATCATGACCTGAGCCGAAGTCAGACGCCTAACCAACTGAGCCACCCAGGCGCCCTTCCAGTTTTCACTAAGGGCAAGAGTTTGAAATGGCAAGGAGCCCAAAGAAGGCAGATCAAGAGTAGAGTGGATGAGAGAAGTTACTGTGGAGAAACCAGTCATTGTTTGTTTTGACAGCCTGTGTTACTAGGAAGGAACCTGTGGGAATACTGGAGTCTCGCTGTTGAGAAATCGTTCCAAGGTCCAAGCTTATAAAAAATAATTATCCAGGGGAGCCCGGTGGCTCAGTTGGTTAAACGTCTGACTCTTGATTTCGGCTCGGGTCATGATCGCACATTTCATGACATCGAGCCCTGCGTCCGGCTCTGCACTGACAGTGAGGAGCCTGCTTGGGATGCGCCATCTCTCTATGCCTCCCTTGCACACGTGCGCGCTCTCTCTCAAAAATAACTGAACATTAAAAAAATGATAATTATACAATTCATTGTATTGGTGAAAAAAGTTTCTAATTAGGCCATATGTATCAGGGTAAAAAGTAGTCTTTTTGGTAAAGAGAAAGCCAAACTTTGAAAAGGAAAATTAGAATACAATCTGTGAAACAAAGAAAAATCTTTGTTTTTCCTGATTTCTACTAAAGATCAGAACACCACTGCCCTTTATATGCTCAGATGGAGAAATTGATTTTCACCGTATCTCCCATTGTGTTTATAAACCTGATTTGTTGTATCTTACCTTGATGGCCTGCCTTTCTTCCTTCCTTCCTTCCTTCCTTCCTTCCTTCCTTCTTTCCTTCCTTCCTTCCTTCCTTCCTTCCTTCCTTCCTTCCTTCCTTCCTTCCTTCCTTCCTTCCTTTTGATTTTTTTTTCTGGATTTTCTATTATTATCCTTTCTGACACTTTTATTTTCTTTCTTTTCTTTCTCTTGTTATTTTAACCTTACTTTGTGGTAGTTTATTTTCTTGTATATTAGCTGCCTGCATCAAATGAAATTTTGAAAGTCTCTTGTCCTCCTTCACAGGTCTTTTGCCATAGACCTTGATTAGACCTTCTTTCTCACATTGCCCAAGATGATTATAAGCTCCCAAACCATAATACAGTAAAAAAAAAAAAAAAAAAAAAATCACTAAATCTCTTTTTTTTGAAATACTTTTCGGGTAAGAAGAATGCAGAAATGCTGCAAATCTTCATAAAATATAAGTCAGACTCTTCAATGATAAAGCACTTGATGACTACAGAATAAAATAATCATCAAAGACCTAGAAAACTAAAAGTTCTATTAAGGGCAGATTAGAAAGGAAGGATGTGATAATGAGAAGAAATTTTGATTCACAGTCAGAAGTGTGAGTCCTAGCATACTGCCTTTTAGAGGCTCTTTAATCTTGGAAGAAGTCAGTTTATCTTTCCTGGTCTCTGTTTCCTTACCTATAAAATAAAATGATTGAATCAGAAAAGAGAGGGCAGATAAGTTTCACTTTTAGTGCTTTAGTGGTAAGCCTGATAAATTGGTAGTGACTTTCTGGAGAATTTGTTGAGAATACCATGCCTAGTGGCAGCGAGTAGTGTGTGATTGATTAGTGATGTCTCCCACAGGGACAGGGTCAGGGAGTAGTGGCATTCGGGTCCTGTATTTACCGTATCTGAACTAGATCACCTCACTTCCCTTCCACTGCGAACATGCAATGATCTCTTGTTTCTACTTCATCTGGGACATTTGTTTGGATTGTTATAAGTACAAACTTCGCTTTTTTTTTTTAAGCTATCTTTAAAAAAATCATCCTGTGTTAAACTTTTTTGAAATTTTTATTTTCATGTTCAGAAATGAAGATATTTTCACAGGAATTTCTGGCAAATGATTGCAAATTTTACAGGATGGCAACTGAAATTCTTAAAACTTGATATGTAATAAACAAACATGTAAAGGGTTTGGAGTGACAAGGGGGATAATATGTATATATATCATATATTAAAATATATATTGTATGTATATAATGTTTTATTAAAACTATTTTTTATGTTTTTTTTTTTTTTTATTTTTGAGAGAGAGAGACAGAGACAGAGCATGAATGGGGGAAGGTCAGAGAGAGAGGGAGACACAGAATCGAAGCAGGCTCCAGGCTCTGAGTTGTCAGCACAGAGCCTGACGCGGGGCTCGAACCCACAGACCGCGAGATCATGACCTGAGCTGAAGTCAGACGCTTAACTGACTGAGCCACCCAGGCGCCCCGGCACCCCTATAATTTTAAATAAGAGGTACATGGGATATGGGGAATATGACTAAAAGACCTTATTGCTCTGGTGGAAATTGGTTGATGGAGCTGAAGAGTTCACTTCAGACCTTTTGATACACTGAAATTAAATAAATAGATTATAGTCCTTAGGGAATGGGAAAATAAATACAAGTACTGTGTCTTTTTAATCTTTGTTTCCTGGAGGGATGCCTAAGACATAGTAGGTGCAAAATAAATGTCTGTTGACTTGAACGTCTTGGTGTCTGTATAACCAGTTCCAGTCTCATGTTACAGAAGAAATTTGCGTATAGATAAAATTAAAAGTTAAGAACTGCAGAGATTTTGTGCTTTCCCTCATTTCTATACAGTACTTCATCACATTAATCAGTTCCATGGGAGAAATTTTCTATTTGAAAATGCCTCTCATCATCATTGTGAGTGAAATGTCAGAGATAATGATGGGAAAATGGTGTATCAGCTCTACCACTAGTGATATGCAATTTGCAAAATTGTGTTTGCTTTACAGCGCTTCCTTCCATAGGACGTTTATTTGTGTGGATGAAGCTATGAAATATGGATGTATGTTAGAGGTACATTAATTTACCCTAGCAGCATGCATTTTACATACCATATGTTTATAGTTAATTAGCACAACAAACCCGCATTTAAAAATAATAATAATCTCAATTAGGTTATGCAAAATCAAGCAATCAACCACCTTCCTGACACATACATTCTCCAACTCCTGGGGTAGCCATAAAGAGATTGTTCTTTTTTTTCCCTCTCTTCTATCTGCCATCCGTTGTGTTGCATGGAATATTCCATTTCTTAGAAATTTTTCTAAGGTCCTCTTTTCCAACATTTGAAGATCTTCCTGAGGTTCTCTTGGGAAGGTTTTTTCTTTCTTATGATACTCATAAATGCTCAAAATATCTTTGTTGAATTTAATAAGGTATCATGTTTTTATTGAGTACATAGAGGAGTGTATTAGGGAGAAATTATGAATTTAAATAGGTTTAAAAGAAAACTACTACAGTAATATTTTAAGGTAATTTTGAAGTAAAACCTACTTTTGTATCTTAGCCTCTAATAGGTGACATATATTCATAGAATTTTAAAGTTGGAAAGAAACATGAGGGGTGTAACGTAGGCTAACTTTTCACCATAATAATCGTCTCTACTAAGTGAGTCACCGGCCTCACTTGAATGCTTTCAGTGAGCAAAGTCCTGCAGCCTTACAAGGCAACTCAATTTATTTAATAGCTCTAATCGTTAGAAAATTTTCTCATATTGAGATAAAATATGCTCCCCATTAACTTCTAACCATTGGTCCTACTTCTATTCTCCAAAGCAATAAAGGCTAAGTCTAATTTCGATTCCACTGACACCCCTTCAGTTATAAAACAGCTATCAGATCTTCCCAGTGTTCGCTTTTCTGAATAAACACCACCCCCAGTACGTTAAACTACAAATCCTATTCATTCCCATTACTTTTGGTAGAAATGAACTTGTTTTATCAGCGTCTCTCTTCATATGCAGTGACTGAATGCAGGTCTTCAAATGTAATCTAACTTCATCCTTTCCTTGTTATGATATTACACTTCTGCATAGGGCAGCTGTGAGCCCGTGTCAGCTCTCACACCGTCACGCTAGACCGTGGACTTACCATGCTGACAGTTAACCAGAACCCCCAGGGTTTGTCCCCGCCCCCTCCCCAACTGTCCCTTGTTTAGCTGGGTCTCCTCATGTGCCACTTATTTTCCCCCCACTGCTGAAGCTTATTGATGAGTCTTCCTGAACTTGTTCATCTGTTAGTCTGATAGCCAGCCACAGCAGGGCCATACAGAGAGCTCAGGAATTTCTCATTAAAGGCCCTCTCTTTCCATTGTCATTAAGTCCTTATATTTTTGTGATTTGTTTATTAAATAGCTAGCTTGCAAGCCAGTTCTTCTATGAAATTCTTAAGTGTATTCTTGTTTAGAATCCAAACAATTCAGTCTAACTTATTTATTTATTTTTTTAAAGTTTTATTTTTCAACGTTTTTTATTTATTTTTGGGACAGAGAGAGACAGAGCATGAACGGGGGAGGGGCAGAGAGAGAGGGAGACACAGAATCGGAAACAGGCTCCAGGCTCTGAGCCATCAGCCCAGAGCCTGACGCGGGGCTCGAACTCACGGACCGCGAGATCGTGACCTGGCTGAAGTCGGACGCTTAACCGACTGCGCCACCCAGGCGCCCCAGTCTAACTTATTTGAAAGTTGGGCTCTGCCTGTATTGACTTTATAAAAATCTCATGGTATTCTTGTGGATAATCTAGAACAACGGTTCTCAAATTTTAGTGTGCCAGGAAGGCTTGTTAAGAATACAGATTGTGGAGCAGCGGGTGGGGGTGCCTGGGTGGCTCCATCGGTTAAGCTCAGGTCATTATTTGTAGTTCGTGAGTTCGAGCCCCACATCGGGCTCTCTGCTGCCAGCATGGAGCCTGCTTGGGATGCTCTGTCCTCCTCTCTCTCTCTCTCTCTCTCTCTGCCCTTTCCTTGCTCATGTGCATGCTGTCTCTGTCTCTCAAAAATACATATACATACATACATACATACATATATACACACATACATACATACATAGTTCCTGTTAAAAAAAAAAAAAAAGAATGCAGATTGCGGGCCCTGACCCCCAGAACTTCTGTTTTCTTAGGTCTTAGGCTGGGGAGAATGTGCTTTTCTAGCAAGATCTCAGGGGCAGTGCTGGTGTTGCCAATCCAGGCATCGCACCTGGAGAATTACTGATCTAGAGAAAGATGGACTTAGTGACCAGGTGCATTCAGAGCAGGTTTAAAGCCAAAGAGAGAATGCGTATGGATAACAGAGAGGTTGGAGAAGGAGGCGGGAGCAAGAAGCCTATAGAAGCCGTGCCTGTTGGCTTCAGCTTACTTTCAGGATGAGCTGCCAAGGCTGAAAGCCGAGTTAGGGTGTTGAGGAGACGTAAATGTTTGAAACAGTCACAATTATAGTTGTGACTCTCTCTTCATCTCCATCTTTCTATGTCTCCACCACATGCCAGGCTTTGAACTCAGTATTTTACACACATTATCTCGTGTAACCTTCACAGCACCCCTGGGGCAGAAATCAGTAACCTCCTTTTCCAGGTGAGGATTATGTGAAGGTGCCTCTGGTCATAACAAGTGAGTGGCAGAGCCACTCTCTGGTCCCTGAACCTGTGCTCTACCAGGATGTGGGAGGTCACATAGTGAATGGTGGAGGGCCAAAGTAAGGCTGGATTGAGACTCGCTGACCTGACACCTGACAGGCACGCGTCTTCAGGGGTGGAATTTTTTTAGTGCCAAAAGCCAACTTCTTAATTACATAGTAGTCCTTCTTGTGAAGTCTGTTGTATTGGGTGAAAGATTACAGTTGTTCTCTCAATACTGGGCAATATGAACTTAGCATAACAAAGTTTGCCTTTTCTGTAATGAAATTTCACTTCCACAGAGGCCTCTCTGAGGCTGTTGATTAATAAGTAAACTTTTGCTTTTAAGAATTTTTTCGTAAGAGCCCCCTGGGTGGCTTAGGCGGTTGAGCATCCAACTTTGGCTCAGGTCATGATCTCACCGGTTCGTGAGTTCAAGCCCCGCATTGGGCTCTGTGCTGCCAGCTCAGAGCCTGGAGTCTGCTTCAGATTCTGTGTCTCCCTTGCTCTCTGCCCTTCCCCCACTCATTTTGTCTCTCTCAAAAGTAAACAAACGTTAAAAACAATTAAAAAGAAAGTTTCTTGTTAAATACTTTGGTTTAACTCCTAGTTGTTCTTTTTTGGTAAAGAATCTTCATAGATGTTCACTCATTTGAGTAAATGTTCTTTTTCAATTTTTTTTTAACTTTCTAGGTAGATTATGATAATCATGCACTTTATAAACATGGAAAGACAGGTCGAAAACAATCTCCTGTGCGTATTTTCACCAATATCCCACCCAGCAAAATAATCCTTCCTAGTGAAGAAGGGTACAGGTAAGATCATAGTGGGGCCTTGAAATACATGAGTCACTGAAAATAAAGTTCCATATATCTAACATTAAAATGATTCTCATATTGACTCATATAGTTCTTCTGTTACTTTTAAATTTGGTCTGTATTTTATATTGAATTGCATTTGGATTACACCCAACCTCTGTAACAAGTGCCATTTATCTGCTCTGTGAATCTTCATGAGAACATGCAGCTGAGTTAAGTCTGTTTCTTTCCTCCTTAGATTTTGCCCTTTATGTCAACGATATGTTTCCCTAGAGAATCAACACTGTGAGCACTGTAATTCTTGCACATCCAAGGTATAGGTTCCTATAGAATGCATTTTTATTTAAATATATTAGTTTTATTTTAGCTTACTAGCCATTACATTTGCTTAAGGTTATTTTGATAATATTATAATTTGTATTACCATAGTATCATTTGCTAAATGTACATTAATAGAGTATTTTATGTCTAATTATAAAGTACAACAGCCTTTGCATTCATCATCGTTAATGGTTATTTGAATTCACTTTGCTATGGGACTGTATGACTGCTAAAATTAGGAGTATTTTAAATAAGGCATGAGATGAGTGCTGAATTGTGTTGGGGATAAATTTAAAGTGTTTTAGGTAAAGTACTGAACTATTAGATGCCATCGGTATTTTAATGAAGTGTTAGTAACATACTGTGCACTTTTTATGTGCCATGCCCTTTCCTAAGGGCTGTGCATGGATGAATTCGTTTTTTTCTTTAATTAAAAAAAAATTTTTTTTTTTTAATGTTTATTTACTTTGAGGGAGAGAGAGACAGAGTGTGAGCAGGGGAGGGTCAGAGAGAGAGGGAGACACAGAATCCATAGAAGGCTCGAGGCTCTGAGCTGTTAGCATGGAGCCCGATGCAGGGCTCGAACTCGTGAACCATGAGATCGTGACCTGAGCCAAAGTCAAACGCTCAACCGACTGAGCCACCCAGGTGCCCCAGGTACTCTGCCAGTTTTTGCAGATAAGGAAGGACTGTAGGGACACACCTCCTGTTTATTGTTTTAAAGAGGTGGGATGACACTTAAGTTGGCCCATTTGTTTTAGCTAAATCCAGTCAGAAAGAACATAGGAAATTCAGTTTGGGTAATATACGCAAATCATTCTCCAAAGGAAAGGCTATATTTTTGTAACTATTGTAAAGTACAGTTTTCAAAACTCTATAATTTTATGACGGGTTATACTTGTTTTTAACTGTGGCAGCACACCTGATTACATGTATTTTCAATCAGTTTAGAAATTCTCTGTGTTCTTTATTTAAAAGAAAAAAATTACACCCAGATCATATAAAGCTCAAAATGAGGAAGACCGGACTTTATCATTTAGAGAGGCACACGTAAGTGGTAAAAAATAAACAAAAGCAAGGAAATGACCATCCCAGGAACCGGAGTAGGTGTTACTCAATGGGGAGGGAGGGGTTGCTGGATTAGAAAGGGGGGGTGTCTCGGGGCTGACAGGATTCCATTTCTCAGCCTGTTGGGATTCATCAGTCTGTTCTTTATAATTCTCATTAAATAGGACATGTGCCTTATACATGAAAGTGTCTTATACATTTTTCTAGGTAGTTCTATTTCCCGGTTTTAACATTACCCAGACAGTACCCTGTAATCTCTATCTTTCTAAATTATCTAAAATTCTTAAATGCGAATTTTATTAAGGATTACACCACATAGACATGTCAAAGTTATGAATCATTAATTCTCTTGAAATTTTCATTGAGTCCTTCTTTGTGCAGTATGGATTGCTTGAACTCAAGATCATGTAGATAAATCCCCTAGTTTTCCAGTTAAGGAAATTGGGGCCCATCAAGGCGGCCTTTGAGTTGAGTGGAGAAATGCATAAATTAAAATCAAAGTATTTAATTGTGAAGCCCAGGAAAGTGAGAAATAAGGAGTGAATAATTTACACAGATTTTAATAAGGCATTTTAATTTTTAATTGTGGAACTTGATTTTTATGATACATTAAACATCATTTAAAAATTATTTTTGTAGGATGGCAGGAAGTGGAACCATTGCTTTCTCTGCAAAAAGTGTGTAAAACCTTGTAAGTATTTAGACTTAGTGTTTGAAAACATTTCAGCGGTTTTCTTCACCCAGATAGGGTTTTTATTTAATTGTTTCTATAAGAGAAAAAAACTTAATATAGACACCTGCGTTGATTTTACCTGCTTTGTAGTTTTTGCAGTTACCAAAATGCACACTCTCTCCTTTATAGGGAGATATGACTGTAACCTATTTCAGTGTGGCATTTGGTTTGGCTTATTTTATTTTATTAATTTAATTTATTTTATTTTTTTAACATTTTTATTTACTTTGAGAGGGATGGGGGTGGTGGTGGTGGTGCAATGGGGAAGCGGCAGAGAGAGAGGGAGAGAGAGAGAATCCCAAGTAGGCTCCATACTGGCAGCGTAGAGCCTGATGTGGGGCTCAAACCCATGAACCATGAGATCAGGACCTGAGCTGAAGTCAAGAGTCACATGCTCAACCGCCTGAGCCACCCAGGTGCCCTGGTTTGGCTTATTTTAGTAGGGCTCTGTGTCCCTCAGCCAACCCCCATGGTGTCAGTGGCTCCCGCTCATGACTCCTTGAAGGGCTGCATTTGTTGCCATGTATCAGAAAGAAGTTTGCTGGTTTATGTGGGATTCCGACTCTTTACCTTGGCCTCTGTAGCCAAAGTATAACCAACTATGCAAACCAGTCACGGTAATTTGAAGTAATCACGGTTCATCCTCTCTATCATAAAGGTTGGTCAAATGAAAAATTATATTAAATGAACTTCTTCCAAAACTCAATTTTTATTTTATAGCCTGGATCCACTGTAGCCTTTGCGGTCACTGTGCTCTTCCAGATCATTCCTGCGGGGCCCCTAAAGACGGCTGCTTTATTTGTGGTGAATTAGATCATAAACGTAGTACTTGTCCTCAGATCACTGCATCTAAGAAAGTGATCAGGTAAGTTGAATTCTTTTATTGACTAGAAAAAGCTTTTCCTCATGTGATCCGTATAAAGCAGTCCACAAAGGTGAGCACTGGAGGATTCAGAAGTGTGAAATCGTTGGCTATTTTTACTGTTATGTACCTTTGTGTAGACAGTGGTGTGAGGACATGAAGATGAATGAAAAAGCCTAACATTTAAGACATGAAAATAACCAAAATACAAGGTAGAAACTGATTAACTTTGTATCTTTTGTGGTTCATGTGAAATTATAATTTGTGGGGAGAGATTTCAAGCTTTGTTTTTTATATATATTTTTTTAATGTTTATTTTTGAGAGAGATTGGGAAGAGAGAGCGGTAGAGAGAGAGAGAGAGAGAGAGAGAGAGAGTGCACTCATGCACGCACAGGCGAGGAGCAGAGAGAGGGAGACACAGAATCTGAATCAGGCAACAGGCTCTGAGCTGTCAGCACAGAGCGTGACGTGGGGCTCGAACTCACAAACTGCAAGATTATGACCTGAGCTGAAGTCAGATGCTTAACCGACTGAGCCACCCAGGTACCCCTGAGAGTTCAGGCTTTATTGACCGACATGATATTTAAGTCAGGGCAGCTGGGATGCAGACACGTGATAGGCAAGGCTGGAGAAGGCATTTCAGATGGAATGTGATTTGTAATCCCACAGTGAACACCTTGGAAAATGGAAGCTATCTCTTTAAATTCTGCAGACTTGGAAAAAAAATTTAGATGTATTAATATTTAAATATGTAAAATTTTAATTTTTACCATTTGTTTTCTATGATTATTTTCACTTCCACCAATATTTGGTGTTGGTTATAACTCAGAACAAAGTTATCCCAGTGACCACAGTGTATTTAGAAAAACCACTGCTGTTTCAACTGGGCTGATTTGAATGATAATACTTAAAAAAAAACCAAAAAAACTAAAAGGAATGATAGTTATTGAGTCTTCTTCTTTTATTGTTATGAAAACCAGATAGCCAAATTTAACATTACATGAGAATTGGGATCAGCATAAAATTTTTGAGCTATCTTATGACTTGTGATAAAAAAAATATTTCTTAGTATTAGAAATGTCTGATGCTATTGTAACTGTTTATAATTGTATTAGAATTCTTTGTCCATTTGTTTATTTTTTTGGACAGTGACAATTATTTTTTTCCACTGAGGTCCAGCTATTTGAATTCTGCCTACTGTTTTACTTTTCCATTACTTTTTATCAAATTTAATTGAACAATTATTTCCATTAAGTAATCCAGGGTAGAAATGGAAGTTGCTAAATTAAGAAATGTATTGAAGAATCTTATAAAAGAGTTTTTCTTAGAAACCTTTGAGAATTAAAGTACAACTCGGGGTGCCTGGGTGGCTCAGTCAGTTAAGTGTCCGACTCTTGATTTTGGCTCAGGCCAGGGTCTCATGGTTGGTGAGCCCCATTTTGGGCTCTGTGCTGACAGCACAGAGCCTGCTTGGGATTCTCTTTCTCCCTCTCTCTTTGTCTCTCCCCGCTTGCACACACACATGCACACACACGCACGCACACTCTTTCTCAAATAAATAAACTTTAAAAAGAATAAAGTACAACACAATAAACTATTGGTCTGGGATTGTTGCACCATTTACTGGGTAATTCTGGTTGCAAACGGAGTTAGTAACATGCTCAGACTTTGATCTGTATGATACATGGAAACTGAATTTGCATTTTAGTTATATATTGTAGGCTCTTTGTTGGCTCTTCAACAGCCCTGGCTAGTCTGCTTGGTAGTATTATATTGTTTTCGTTGAGGGAAACCATTTAGTATTTTTTAGTACTAGATTTTATCAAGTTTAATTCAAGGAGCAAATCCATTAGGATGTGGTATACCTGATAAGTCTTTCTTTTAAATATATTTTTTTAATGTTTATTTATATTTGAGAGAGAGAGAGAGAGAGAGAGAAAGAGAGAGAGAGATGGTTTGTGAGCAGGGGAGAGGCAGAGAGAGATGGAGGCAGAATCTGAAGTAGGCTCCAGGCTCTGAGCTGTCAGCACAGAGCCTGAGCAGGTCTTGAACTCATGAGCCGTGAGATCACGAGCTGAAGTCAGACGCTTAACCAACTAAGCCACCCAGGTGCCCCAAGTCTTTTTTTTTTAATGTTTATTTTGTGAGAGAAAGAGCCAGGGAGGGGCAGAGAGAGAGGGAGAGAGAAACCCCAAGCAGGCTCTAAGTGGTCAGTGCAGAGCCCCATTTGGGGCTCGAACTCACGAACCGTGAGATCATGACCTGAGCCTAAACCAAGAGTCAGACACTTAACCAACTGAGCCACCCAGGCACCCCTACCTGATAAGTCTTAAATAGTATTACTTTTTTCTCAGAATAGACTCCTGAACTGTTGACAGTTATCTTCAGGTATTTCTCTCAAAAATTTTTCATAATGAAATTGACAAGGTAAAATTTTTTCTTTACAATCGTAAAAAATAATTTTAATAGAGGCACCTGGGTGACTCAGTCGGTTAAGTGTCAAACTTCGGCTCAGGTCACGATCTCGTGGTTCGTGTGTTGGAGCTCCGTGTTGGGCTCTGTGCTGACAGCTCGGAGCCTAGAGCCTGCTTCACATTCTGTGTGTCGTGTCCTCTCTACCCTTTCCCTGCTCGTGCTCTCTCTCTCTCTCTCTCTCTCTCTCTCTCAAAAATAAATAAACATTAAAAAAAAATAGATATTTTATATTTTAGCATGTATGGCATAAAAGATATTTCATAGCTGTCTTATATTAATTTGTTTTTTTCTGAGTTTAATTTGCCTTTGCTCCTGAACTGGAATGATGCAAGCTCCCTCTTGTGGTTAATCGTTTTTATCATTACATAAATACCTATAATTTAGAGAACAGCTACTAGGTCAATTGAATTTTAAGGCAAAACAAAACAATTGATTTATACTCAATCAGTTCAGTTTATACTCATGTGAAAAATTTATCTCCGGAAAGTTTTGTTTATTCATATTAACAAGTGAACATATTCTTCTGCTTTTGTTTACTATATATTCTAGTGAAGTCTGGTCCGTGTTTAGTTCTTTTTGTAAGTGGATAAGCCAAAGAAAATTTATTCAAATTCTGTATACAGGCACAAACAGCTTCACTGACTTTGCCATCCAGACATTAGACTTCATTAAGTTTGCTAAATCATCCCTTGTCAGAACATTAGCCTACTTCAAATAATGACTGGAGGGAAAGGAGGTTTATATAACATGCACAAAACAGTGTATGACTGTAGCATTTGTTTTATTTCTGAACGGGTAGGCTATCCGAATCCATAATGCAAAATCTAAATATGGAAAAAGGGAAAGTTGTCAAGCAAAAGTCTGAATAATAGTCATGCGGCACTACTAATAACAGCTCGTATTTGTTTCGTGCTTACTGTATGCGTAGCATTTTACATATCTGAATAATTTATAGCAGAGTACATAGTATCAAGGTAATTAAGAACACAGGTTCTAGGATCTGGCTGGTCTGCCACTTCTTCATTGGACGATTTCATAGCCTCAGTTTCTTCCCCTAAAAAGAAGCTGGGGGAAGGAAAAGGAAAGGTGACCTCAGCCTTGTCTCAGTCTCCCAGATCCTTGGAGTCAAAGATTATGCCCACTCATTTCCATCACTTAATAGAGATGTTGTGTGGACAGAAAGCGAGGCTTGAGTTTGCTCCACTGAGGGATTATATATTGTTTATGGAGCTTCTTTCCTAGGTTTTGGTCCTGGGCAGATCAGAAGGAAGCTTTTCCCTCGGACTTGTGGTTTAGGAGAAGTGCATCTCGTGACCGATACTGCTGGGTAGCCTTGGGGATTTTCCAGGTTAGCTGGTGCTGGCAGCCCCAGCATTTTCCTTGGTTTGTAATGTGATAAATGGCATGATTCTGTAAGTGTGGAGAGAGAGAATGAACGGACAAGTAATCTTTCTTAGCTATAGATTGTCCGTAACTTAGTTCAGAGAGTACCAGAAGCTAAGGATCTGTTTTGTTCTGGTGTGCTTTAGTGTTTTCAGGGGGCGAGTTCCATCTCGTTTGTTTTGAAGCTAGTCTTTCGAGAAGACAGGGACCACAAAATATGGACATCCTGTGTGGCACTTGTCCAGACTTTTACACCCACCGAGGAAGAGAAAATTAGCCGTAGGGCTTATAAGATGGGCCTCCGTTAAGTGTTGTCAGTTTTTCCATCGTGCGATTTCATTTCTCCACCTCTGCTAACTGTCGAATGCGTCGGTCCTTTTCCTGAAAAATGTAATGCAAGGATTTGGAGATTGAAGTGCTGAGTTGAGCAGTACAGACGTACCAAAACCAAAACAACAGCAAAAACCAACAAACAGACAAAAAAACAAAAAAACAAACCAACCAAACAAAAAAACCCTCCTAACTCATTGGCTTTACTGTTTTTACAATTTAAAGGATCTATATCCCAAGTATTATTTCAATACATAATCAATGTAAACATTGGCAAAATATTTTGCATTCTTTCTTCAACATCCCGTGTGCACTTGACATAGGGAGCACATCGAACTCGCCCTCACCACATTCCAAGTGCTTGGATGCCACATGCTGGTTAGAGGCCACCGGACGCTCCAGCACAGCAGCGGTTTTTCCTGGCTTGACTATTTACCTCTGTGGTGTGTTTACTCGAATAGATTGTTCTGAATCTGTAGTAACCGTCTGTCAAGGAAATTTCTTTACTCCAGCATATTGTTTAGTGAGGCCTCAGACTACATCCTTGTTATTATGATTAGGGTTCTGAGGATTTATGCTTAGGATACAGTAAATTCTTTTCCTCCTGTTTTCTTATTTGGTCAGCTGGTTAATTAAATCCCAGCATAATTACATACATCATGCTTATTCTACAAAATAATTCAGCACCTTCTTTTTCAGAGCTGTCAGAAAGCAGAAGCAGAGGAAAAGTAAGAAGACGAAAATGGAGACCGTTAAAGAGCAATCCATGAATCACACATCTGTTACAAGGAAGAAGAAAAGGAGAGAAAGAGCCCATCAATATCTTTGCTCTTAAATGTCCAGTGACTTGAGAATAAGAAAGATTTATAGTCCAACCTTTGGTGCCATTTTCTGAAAGTGCCACACTGGACTTAAATTCTGTCGCTTTCAAAGGTATGTGCCTTTTGAAGCCAGAAAATAGGCAGGTGGCATTTGTTGGTGTCTGGGCCCCTCAGCAGCCTCTCTGGAGACCTGGGGAGTTGTCCCATCCTTAGCTGGTTTGCCAGACCTCTCTGTGTGCCTTCTTTCACTCTCCAAATCTGTCCCAGTCGTATCATCTGGCCTCTTTTGAACAATGGGCATATAGCATTCTTTTGCAGAAAGTGTCAGAAGAGGAATGAAAGGGGAGACTTGAGGTCTTGTTCATATTGAAGACGAGTGTGTTAAGTTAGACACAGGAATGTTGTAAGTCAAACATCAAAATACTGTATGATGGATTAAACCCCACTTGCAAAGAAAGGCACAATGAGCAATTATTTGGGGACAAAAACTGAAGATGATGGGAAGAATTTTCACGAGGATAGTCTAAAGATAGCAAGAGTATCATCATGGCTTTATGATTAAATATGGGTTTTTCAAGTACTTTTTACAGTGTCCTTTGATGGTATAGAACCGCTTAACTGTTGTGGAATGAATGAGACATTTAGAATTATGACTTGCTCTGTCATCTCAGTATCTTTTAAACCAGGCAGTAATTTTATTTCTTTAAAAAAAATTTTTTTTTAATGTTTATTCATTTTTGAGAGACACAGAGAGAGCATGAGTGGGGGAGGGACAGAGAGAGAGGGAGACACAGACTCTAAAGCAGGCTCCAGGGTTGGAGGTGTCAGCGCAGAGCCCGATGTGGGGCTTGAACTCACGAATCGTGAGATCATGACCTGAGCTGAAGTCGGATGCTTAACTGACTGAGCCACCCAGGTGCCCCAGTAACTTTATTTCTTTGTAAAAGTAGTAGCAGAAGGCAGCATAGTTTGGGGATTAAAACCTCTCATTCTTGTTCTGATGAACACTTCCTGACTATATGTCCTTGGCCAGGTCATTCACTCGTACCCGTTTCTTCATTATTATTATCATATAATTACTACATTATGTAATAATAGTTATACCACAGGCTGTTTTCTGTGATTATGTTAAATGAGGCACATGTGTCTGGCTCTCGTTCTGTTGGTGAGAAATGTTAAGTGCAGATGGCTGGGGTTGCAGCCCTAATGGTAATCATCTGGTGGTCCAGTATCAGCAGTGAAGGGACTGGGTTTGAATTCTGAGAACAAACAGTTCCTCTCCCTATTTCTCTCTAGGTATCTGACATGATCTCCTTAAGATCCCATAGTTTTGAATGGCTTGCATTTACATAATGACTTTTCTCCTATTCCCAAATAGTTGCTTTAGAGCAGGTTTGGAGGCATGCTTGCTTGGGCTTAGCTAGAGCCCTGTGAGTAAAGGTACAAGAGCTGCACCCCATCTGGCATGGAAATTCCTTCTGGTCTTTAAGGTAGGGCTTGTTGGATGCGTGATGTGGAAGGCACAGCGTGGGCCCTGATCAGCTGATGGGGGTGTATATCCGGCCACATCAAAAGATGAGCTAAGCCCCTGGACTTAACATGCATCAGAAAACTCTTCCCTTGTCCCCTTTTTCCACGGAGGTTGCTATGGTGGTCAGAGAGGTGGATTTAGAGGTGACGGGGTGAGATGTGAACCTTTTGCCGAGTAATTAGGAGTGTTCCCTTCTCTGATTCAGCCATGGGCGTGAACATTGCCTGACTTTCACGGTGGCCCCTGATACCATGCTAAAATCTCTGGAAATCTCCTTGGAAACGCAGACACCTGAGGGACCACGATTCTTCAAGAATCAGGTCCTGCTGGCCAGGAGTTATTATCATCACCCCATTTCCTTAGTTTTAAGGTACCATCAATTGTAAAATGCACTATTGATGGGATTGTAACTTTTCAGGGGGAGAAACCCCATAGCTTATTAATTGTGCATGTTAAATTTTAGGTATATCCTGTTTCAGAAATATTGAAATGTGAAAAAAAGCACATCTTAGAATTGAGGAGATCGGGTATTACTTACAGTCAGGAATTATGTACTTTAAAACTTGAACTTCTTAGGAAGTTAAAAATAAGAAATCCGGTGATTCTGTTCTTCTGCTCAATTAATACTAATTTTAAGGACTAACCGCTTCTTTCTTTTCTCAGGGAATAAACTAATAGGATGTAAAATGTCTCTGGGAGGTAAAGTGTGATGGGAGATGAGGTCATTTGTTCTAATTAGAAATCTGCATATCTGAACATTAAGATACCTACCCAAATCACTAATAGAGGAAAATTCCTAAATCTGACACAGAGCTTTTTAAAAGGATGTTTTTCTTAAATTATTACAGCTAAATTTAATTCCACTTCTTGCTTCTATTACAAAATTTAATGACAGCCAGAGTCACTTTGTAGGCCCTGAATGATCGGATTTCAGGTTTTTTTCTTACATTTAGTTTGATATTTAGACTCATTTATTTCTCCAATCTGCCCCACTGTTTTCATCTCATTCCGTTTGCTCTGTTGGGACTATATCCCTCCATATGGCCCAGCCCCACTGTCTCCAGGAAGTGTTCTAGGAGTCCCCCTACCAACCGCTACCTTCCTCTCTGAACACTTGGGAGTTCTGCAGCCACACCTGAGGCACTTTTCATGTATTGTTCTGCCATTATATGTACAGATTCTATTTCCCCAAAAGATTGTGGTTTCTTCATGTCATTACCCATTTTATACCATCTTCTGTAGGTGCTCAAAAAATTTGATGAAGGCATGGAATTTTCTAGAAGTTTTCAGATGGTGGGTGTGTTACTTTGCTAAGGCTGCCATAACAAAATATCACAGACTGGGCGGCTTAAATGACAGTCATTTATTTTCTCACAGTTCTGGAGGCTGGAGGTCCAAGGTCCAGGTGTTGGCAAGTTTGGATTTCTGATGCCTCTCTCCTGAACTTACCTTCTTGCCGTGTCCTCTCACAGCCTTTCTTCTAGGCTTGTGAGTCCCTGGTATCCCTTTGTGTCCAAATTTCCTCTTCTTCTAAGGATATGAGTCAGGTTGGATTCGGGCCCACACTAATGGCCTCTCCTTCTTAAGGGCCCGATCTCCAAATATAGTGCCATTCTGAAGTACTGGGGGCTAGATTTAGAAGGTATGATTCAGTCCCTAACGGTGGGCCTGCCTAAGATCTGGAGAGGGCTTGGTCTTCTGTCCTATAAGGACTCAAACAAGGAAGACACACCTGAACAATATTGGGAAGTATTTAGAGTCAGTGCGAAGACTGTCCTGACACTGAGGGTTTAGATGTATGTTTTGGGTTGGGATGTGCTCTCTGAGCAAGATTGGCAGCCTTATCTAGACGGCTTTACACGTAGAATAATTCAGCTTTCAAAAAAATAAGAAAAAAAAAAAAAGACAGAAGAAGAAGAATTCAGCTTTGAAGGTGATTTTAAGGAAAACACTTAAGTTGACGTCTGGCTCCTTCAAAGTGATCTATAAAATAGTAGGCATCTACGGGAAGTTTAACTAATTTTTAAATATAAAATCATAGCCCACAAATGATCCTGGTCTGGTGCTACCTCCTTTTCACAACGTCCTTGCTGGTGTCTCCAGTGGAATAGTATATCTCTTGCCAGTGAAATAAAAATGTGCATGTGTGTGTGTCTTTTCATTTCTCCTTCTTTTAAGGTACTTAAATTATGCCCTGCATTAGATCAACGTTTTTGGACTTCCTCTGTTCAGATTAGAAGCTTTGTTGGTAGCAATGGCCTGTGGACACCGTGGTGTGTGTTCACTGGCTCCTTTCTGGAGCTGTGCCTTGCACCCAGTGATGTCAGAGACAGCCAACTGCTGCACATGTGACTTCACGAACCCTCCCTACAACCCCGGGAGGCGGGTGGCCGGGCTACACGTTTCCTCCCCCACCAAGTGGTAGCTGCTCATAAATGCGGATTGAGTGAATGGAAGTGCCATGTAATATACTTACTCCTTGGTGCCTCAGAACCCTAACTGCACTACACGAGTCAGAAGCTAATACGCTTAGAGCTGCCTAGGTAAGGAAAGCTTGAACAAAATGCAAAGAAAATCCAATTTCACCTATTTGATGCAGTTTTAATTGAACATTAGGACATGGGTTAAATTACTTGAGGGTCAGCTAAGAAGGTCATTGCAATACACTGAAGATAAGATCTCTACAATTTGATTTCAGGCGATTCAGTGTAAGTATTAACTCAACAAGACTGAGGGGAAAAAGCACCCAAAGTGAGCAAGCAGATCTTGGAGCTCTGAGAGAGGAGTTTTATCCCATTAGCCAGACAGTCACGAGATTCTCACACTATGGAGTGGCTTCGTACCACGGCAGACTAGAAGCGTCACATCTGGTGGGCTCCAAGAAAACTGAGCCTCAGTAGACGGGCCCAGTTTCTTCACCTGTGAGTGCAAGGGTGAGGAGTAGGAGAAACCAGGGAAATCAGACTGAACATTTTATATGCTTCACGAGGACAAAAAGAGACAAAGGGCTTGCCTGTTAGCTTTGCAATTAATTAATTAATACACAAGCCAGGTAAATCAAAGAAACTGAAAAGAAACGTCTCCATTCCTACCTCTCAGAGATAACCACCATTCCAAAGATAGGTTTTTGTATAAATAGCTACACAGACACTCTAAAGTTTCCCCCATGAAAATGGGAGTTGGGAATACATACTATTTTGTAATCCTCTTTTTTATCAGCATCTGGACATCGGTTTTTACTTACAATAGTCTTATTCTTCAGTATGGATATAGTGTATTTTTTAAAATCAGTCTCTCATGGTTGGACATCTAAGTTGTTTATGTTTTCACTATTGTAAATAACCCTATGATAAACATACTTAATGGCCAAATCTATTGTCTTAGGATAAATTCCTATGCATACCTATATATACTTTTTTCTACAGATGGGAATCACGGGTTGGTCTCCGAATTTCTTCCGTAGAGACAAATAAAACAGCACGAATAATTGGTACAGTGTAGACTCACTCTGCCAAATGCCTTTCATACTTAGAACTACCCTTTGCGTATTTGTGATTGGTTGTCATATTGAAGAGTGCTGATTGATGGCTTTGGCGGCGTCTTTCCCGCGCTCCCCGTTGTGTGCCTGCCGTGGGGTTTGGAAGAGAGATGACTGACATCCTCTCCAGCTCTTGGGGAAGGCTTTTTATTGGGCATATTCCGTACCCGTCACCTGTGACTGGTGTCAGACACGCTTGTGATAGGGGTTGGTCTAATCACAGCGCAGCTCGGGACTTCAGTCTTGAAAAGAGCCCTTTGTTTTCTCTCTGAAGGCAGAAGCATGTAGATCCGGTTGCTGTGGGTGGCTTTCCAGTGACCACAGGGGGAGCCAGCCTTATGATGAGGTACACCCTGAGCTTGGTCCCTGGGGACACCAAGTGGCTGGATCTAGCCTGCCTTGAAGTTGGCCCTATTTCTGGACTTGTCATTTACAGGAGGCACTACTTTCTAGTTATTACTTGTGCCACTTTGAGTCAGTGTTTTTTGTAGCCTAACAAATGCAGCCATGGAGGACAGAGTCTAACACCTATCTTCCACATTTATCTTTCCAGCAAATTCGGTCAATTTCTTATTTTACGTGTTTCACCTATTTTATGACTTCAAAATAGATCTCTCAAAATAACAGTCACTCAGATGGCCTAGTTTAGTCACATTCCACATGGTTCCGTCTTCCGTTCCTGTATCCAGTGACTCCCACATATCTGCTCGGGCCCTGGGGCGCGGGCTCCCCCCCCCCCCCCTCAAACCTGCAGTTCCAGCTTCCTGTTGGCTACCACAGATTTTCACACCGGACCAACACCCGAGCACAGTCCTCACTCACTCAATCCTTTGCCCCGGTCTGCTTCCCCCGGCTTCCCCTTCAAACTTCTCATTACCTCCTCCCTAATCCGGCAATGACCATTTCTCGATCCCTGAGTCTGCATGCCTCAATATCCCAACCTTAGTCTTGACTAATCCCTCACTTTCATTCCCTCAGTCTAATCACTAATCAGTTCTTACTATCCTACTTCAGAAACGTCTCTGGAATCGTGCCTCCCCCAACCCCTACCTAGTCTTCCTGCCGTCTTTACCTTCTAACTCATCATCACCCCTGGCACCAGAATTAAGGTCTTGAGTAACCAATGAACCGGTGTGATGCTGTTAACAATATGCCCCCCTCCCGATCCGTTGGCAGCTGTCTGGCCCTTCAAAATTCAACCCTGTACCATTACAACACGTGCAAAGATGTCCAGCATGAGCTAGCCCAAGGGGTTGCAGTGGTCAAACAGACTAGCTACCAAAATGTTCATTCAAAAACACCTAGTTCTTGCATTGTTTTTCCCCCTCGAGCACTAGGAAGAGGATGTACAGAGCATGGAAATTCTTCTTAGACTATTTTCTCTTCCATTGTCTTCACACACACCTTCCCCCCCCCCCCCCCCCATGCATTTCTATCTCCTTAACAAGCACCTGGGCATTCTTCCCTTTTCCTGTTGATGCTGTGCCACAGAAGCACAAGTAAACCAATTTGCCAAAGCAGGGTTTCCCTTAGAGAACGGGGAACACAAAGAAAAGGAGCGGGTGAGACCCAAATCTCCTTTATGGGACAGTGAGAAAAAGGCTGGAAACACTGTTAGTGGCGACTTTGATTTCCAGCGCCCCCCACTCCCACCAGGACACGGGACGTGCTATGGCCACATAACATCGTTTGCTGTTTCCTGGCCACATCTGGAACCCCACACCTACACCGTTTCCTGTGCTGTAATACCTTCTGGGAAGTTCTCTGGGAATGCTTCTACTCTCCTCTGTCTGCTAGCACCCAGTGACTCCTCCACTGACAGTCCTTTTCATGTGCTGTAGGAGGGTTCAGAATCAGGATAACTTCAATTTTAAGAAAATGGGCATTCAATTTTAAGAATGTTAAGTGGATAGACACTGCCCCCCCCTCCCGCCCCCAGTATCCAGATTATCTATCACTGCCACCGCAGAACGTTAACACCTGAAAACGCACTTCATGGATACCAAAGGTAAGTCCATTCTCACCTTCAAAATGTTGCCTCCAGAAGAATTTGGGGGTCATGCTAAACTGCAGCAAAGGCAAGGGAAAAAGCCTACCTCTGAGAGGGGGCAGGGTAAGCATCAGATAGGAGTCAAGAACAGTGCCACAAAACAAGTGCTTCAAATCTTTGTTGCTGAAGGAATGAGTCTACCTCTGGTACTTCCCAGGGGATATCCAGAGAGAGGGCAAGAAGATAGGGCTTGTTAAAGTTGGAAGGTTCTATCGCTTCTCTCCCCTTCCAGCAAGGGAAAGAAGTGAAAGGTAGATGGGTTTTCTACCAGAGATTTTTAAGTTCCAGAATCACAGGACGATCCGGTCCCATTCTCTTAACCAGACTCCTAACTTCCGTGAACTTTTTGAACATGCTGACCTTTAAATTTGTCCTGCACAAAGAGACATCTTACAAGTTGGCCAAGCTGACCGGTAAGCCTTTTAGGGCAGAGCACATGCCCCGTGCGTTTGCGGATCCCAGATACTTCGTCCTAGTGGATCCTCGGGTAGCTCCGAGGCCACAGCCCCATTTTTTACGGTGGGGCTACTCCCACCAATAAACTGTTGACGCTTAATGGGATAATCGGGATATACGCCTACTCAGAGGTTTTGGAGCAGGGCCCTCCCACCTTGGCTGCAAACTGGGATCACCTAGAATTTTAATAAATATTGGGTCGCATTCCGTATCAATTCTCTTTTAATTGGTCTGGGGTGCTACCGGGGCGGGGTTAAAAAAAAAATCTCTCCAGGTGATTCTAACCGGGACTGAAAACAACCCGTTTACAGGCTGTCAATGCAGGCACCGGCCGATGAGGACCAAAAGTTTGCGCTCCTTTTCTTACCCCCGCAGTCCCTGAGGCCTCACTCCCAAACCTACGCCTGCGCATCGACGCCGAGGGGCGAATTTCGGGGAAACGGGCCGGGGCCGGCGGGCGCGCGCACACGCTTGTGACCACGCCTCACCTACGAGCAGGCGTGCGGCCTCGGGGGCGCGCCCGCGCGCCCTCCGCCCGCGCCTCCTGGTCCTCTCGCGAGGAAGTCCGGGCGCCGGAAGTGCCCGGAGCGCGCGGCGGCGGCGGCGCTGTGCGCAGGTTCGGGCGCGCGGTGGGTGGAGGGCGGGAGAGGGCTCCCGGGCCGCGTGGGCCGCTGAGGGGGCGGGTCTCGCAGGTACCGCCGGGGCCGGAGCTCTCCGGCGAGGCCCGAGGGCGGGGCGGCTGCGGGAGGCCCCTGCCGGCCTCCGACTGGGGCGTCCTTGCGGGGCCGCCCCCATGTTGCGTTTTCCGACCTGTTTCCCATCCTTCCGGGTGGTGGGAGAGAAGCAGCTGCCGCAGGAGATCATTTTCCTGGTCTGGTCACCCAAGCGGGATCTCATCGCTTTGGCCAACACGGCGGGCGAGGTGAGTGAGCCCGACCTGACAGCAAGCGCGTTGCAGACTGCCCCAGCCTCAGTTTCCCGTTCGGTGGACTTGCCGGGCCGCCTGTGTACCACGCCCTTTCCAAGCAGCTGTGAACCTTAAGTGAAAGTGTAAGGGCCCCTATAAGGGAAGGATCATTGATGGGCCCATTTTCCGTATTCCATGGCAAAAACAACAGTTTTCGCACAGTGCTGCATTCCCAAGTGCCCTTGAGTCATTTATTTGTTAAATGGGCTTTTTAAAACCCCATAAGGCATCATTCATGAACCAGACATAGTAGTAAAGCCACAGACCTTACCCTAAATTTGCTTAGGGTTTAGTAACAGAAGAAAGAAGAGTTACTGCCATCCTGTAGCTGCAAATGTGCGTGCATGTAGCCGCCACAGAGGACGTGTTTCAAAATCTAGAATCTGTTGTCCAAGCTCTGTACTGTGGGTCGGATAGCTACCTCCTGGTAAAAATACCTTTAAATTTAGCAAGAGAGTGAAAGGTCCCTGAGTGTCCTCAGTGGGCATTTCTTGTTTGTAGCTTCATCAAGTCTAAATCCGCTGTGTCTGCCTTTCTCCCGAGAGTTTTTAATTACCTGGCAGCCATTGTGTAAGGAAACCTTCAGCTGTGCATCTTTCCTCCTCTGGCTTTTTGGCACGTTTCCTGATGGTTGCCTGGCCAGGTGGGAGTTGTGTTGTGTGCAGACAAGCTTGGAAACTAGGTGGTAAGGAACACTTAGCAGCCGGCAAAGCTGCACCACTATAATGACTCCTAATGACTTCTCACCGGGTACGCATGTCTCCTCTCTCAAGTCCCTCCATGAAATCTTCTGGTCTCTCTCCTTTGCCACTGCCCCTCAGAAATCCTCATGGTCTAGAGAGGATTGCAGACAGTACAGCCACACAGCTCCTAGTGTAGGAGGGACGGGCGAGAATGGGGCCTGAGTGCGACTAGGTGTGTGGGTGTAATAGTGGGCACTTGTTTCCATGTTCTCAGTGAAGAAGAAAGAGCGCTGTGTAGGATGGAGAAGAAAATATTGGAAGTTTGGGGAGAAAGGGGTATGAAAGGCTGACAAGGCAAGTGGACTACGGAAGTGTAGTAAGATTGCTGGTCAGTATTAAGAGCCACGGGGGGTTGGTGGTCTTGTAGTTTGAGAGGGAACCTAGTGAGCATGGTTGTGTCTCTGCTGTTCTGTTGGACTGTGTGGGCGCAGGCATGGTTGGGTTTAACCAGGGTTGTTTTGCAAGTGTGACCTAGCAAGAGAGATGCAAGAGAGTTAAAGTTACACGGAAGAGGAGCGATTGTAATGATGAACCTTGGATTCTAACGTGATTAAGTATGGAAGTAGCATGTGTGAGTGAGCGACAGTGAGTAAGTGGAATCAGTGGGTTGTATGACATGGTTCCTACCTGGTGGAAGAATTGCAGTTGGTTATTAGTAGGGATGAGCTGGAAGGATAGAGGCACGATGGAAAGTGGGAGGTTTGGAACATTATGGCGGCACTTGTAGCTGAAATGATGACAAGGTTAAGGGCATGACCCTGGGAGTTACGGAGGTGAGTTGAAGACGCCATCGTTAGAAGAAAGGCAGTTGAGAACGGAAAAGCCAGGACACCATAGCTCTTGAAATCTCCAGGAAAGATGATGAATAGCGTTGGGGAGCATGAATGAGGCAGGGAGGAGTCCAGATCTTCCAGGAATGAGGAGAATGGCCTCGGGGTCTATAGATGACTGTAGTTAAGAGGGATAGTAGGTAGCATGATGTGACTGGGTCTGATTCACAGTTAGAGGATTTTAGAGAAGAAAAGTCATCCAGAAATGGCATTGGGCATCAAGGAGGAAACCTACTTCATCTCCTGGCCGGGTAGGATGGGGAACATGGGGTACAAAATGGCTGTCATCTGAGAATCCTGCAGGGAAAAGGTGTCCTTGGGTGAGGAACATGTTTCAGAGAAGAGAATGAAGATGACACCTTAAGGGTACCTGACCGTGAATTCCAGAGGGCACAGAGGAAGCGTTTCAGAAGTGGGGAATGGCAGAGATGGGCTCCAAAAAGCACTGAGCTTAGTGGATGAAGGATTCCTTGGGAGGCTTGGCTTCCCTGTGGGGGGCCCTGTACTGAGAGTGAAGGGCGCTATGAGACAGGGCAGGAAGAGGGGAAGCTGTGGTGTGGGGAACTGAGACGGTGTGGAAGGGTCTTCGGGAGCATGTGCAGTTTTGAGGCCTTTTCTTCCTTCTTTTCAATGGTTGGATAGAGGATAGAGCAGGGACAGCCTTAGTTTTGACTTAGTAGGCACCATCTTGACCCTCCATGGTGGGAATTTACCCAAGTGGAAGTGGAAATTTAGAATAAGTGACCTGTCCAAGCTCTGTGACCATTAAGTGACACAGCTGAAGTTCAATACCGAGGTGTCTGATTCCAAGTTTAGTGTTATTTGACCATATTACAGCTACCTTTCTAGTGCTGTTTATGTTATTTTTTTGTCATCATCTTCTTGGACAACCTCATTCCTTACTAAAAGATAAGTCTCCTGTTGACCTAGAAGATAGGAAAATGTGTAGAGTACAGGATCAAATTAGATCTTGTTTCACCCATCTTTTTGAGTATACCTTAAGTTCATTTAGACCTTTCTAAATTCTAATTTCTTCTGATAGTAAATATTATGCTTGAGATTGTTTTTTTAAACTGTTTATTTTTGAGAGAGAGAGTGTGTGTGTATGTGCGTGCCCATGTTCATGGGGGAGAGGCAGAGAGAGAGGGAGACAGAGGATCCAAAGTGGGATCTGCGCTGATGGCAGAAAGCTCCAGGAACCACGAGATCATGACCTGAGCCGAAGTCGGATGCTTAACTGACTGAGCCACCCAGGCACCCCTACTTGAGATTATTTTTAAAGATGTTATAGCAGGGATCTAGGTTTATTTCATCTTTGGAAATGGAGTTTTTATTTTTTGCCATTGTATCTGCTTTGTCTTAGGTATTACTTCATCGACTTGCAAGTTTTCATCGAGTTTGGAGTTTTCCACCAAATGAAAATACAGGAAAGGAAGTGACCTGCCTGGCTTGGAGACCAGATGGCAAACGTAATAACTGGATTATTTAAAAATACATTACTATTCACAAGAAGAATTTTGTAAAGGAATCTTATTTCCAGAAAGAATTTATTGTGCTTATTATATTTTTATTGTATACTTAATGTCAGTTTGGAAACTTTGTTTTTTGGAATGCTTTAAAGTGTTTTCATAGAACTGAGATTAATTTTACTATGTTGTTTCTTGGCAGAGATCTCTCTAAAGAGAAATCTGACTTCTTGGCAAAGATAACTCCTAAAGTGAAATCTGATGGAATATGCAAAATACTTAGGTTTTATTCTTTATGCTGTTTTGTCCTGCACTGATGGCCCAAGCTCATCTTCCATTCACTAGTCCATTCAGTGCCACTGTGGCCTTTTCTCCCAAAATTGTATGTTAACATTAAATGTGTGGCTCATAAATATTCTGTCTTCACAAATGCTTGCCTCACCCGAAGGACTCTCAGCTCTGACCCCATTCCTTCCATTTCTGTATGACCTTTCTCCTGGTGCCCTTTATTTTGTAGCTTGTTATGGCTTTGACAAGTAAACTCTCTCCTTCCCTGTTGTTTTACAATGACAGTAGTTATTTGAGCTGTTGTGCACATACAGTCCATACAGTAAGATGCTGTAAATTGTACAGCTTAAAGTTCATCTGTTACCATTGGTGCTTTAAGAAGAAAAGCTGAATTGTTTTGTAAAATGATATGTATTCCACATCGCTCACTTTTTTTTCTTGTAAATATAAATGAGTATGCAAAAACACCCTGAAAGCCTCAGCTGTTTCTGGCTGTACTCCATTTATTCAGCTCTTGTTTTATCTTTTATTTAAAAAAAAAAAAAATGTGTAGAATTAGAGGGTTTTTATAAATAACATCATGAGATCTTGTACTATTCATCCAAAAACACCAGAGTCTCAAATATAAATCATGAAAGTCAGTGTATGTTGATTACACTGTGTATGTATACACACACACACACACACACACACACACACACATACGCATATAGATAGATGATTTCTTAATCATTAAAAAATAAGCTTTGTGTTTTTGGACAGTGAAATAAAGTTTTGTTAGGTAGTGATTATTTCAAGATTGCTTTAATTTGTTTTGAAGAGGAGACCTGGATTGCCTCACATCCAGCAAAATTGCATGTGTTGGTATACAATGAAACTCAAAGCCGTCTACTTAGAAATTCCTAAATTTGGTTTGTTATGAAGATATCAATGACTTATGTGGAGAAACTGTACAATATAATTCAGCCACAGTGAAAGGAAGAACTCACCTCAGTATTTGATGGCCTTGTTTCTCATTAAGGGTTAGAAACAAAAGAAATATAAAACCTTCTAAGAACCAAGCAGATGGAATTACTTCCAAGACAAGCAAATCTTGGTGATATGCTGTTGTTTATCTGTTGAGACCTGTATCTTCCGCTTGGTAACAGGGTTCCGGTCCAGAGGCTTTGAGGTGTAAGATGTTAAGTGCAGCACACGAGAAAGTAGTAAGTCGCTCATGAACGTTTGAGCATTTGCAAATAAGCTTAGATAACAGCAAAACTATGTGCAAAGATATCTTTCAGTTTTTAAAATATTATTTAGAGGAAGGATTTTTAGGTTAAATAATTTCTATGATTATGATGCATTTGAAATAGTAAAACCGGACAAGAAGTGAAATAGCCCTTTAGTTTTCTGGAACGTTGCTATAATTTATCCTGATTGTTTCTTCTTGTTTCAGTTTTGGCCTTTGCTCTTGCTGACACCAAGAAAATTGTTCTGTGTGATGTAGAAAAACCTGAAAGCTTGCACTCTTTTTCCGTGGAGGCTCCAGTTTCTTGTATGCATTGGATGGAAGTGACTGCAGAAAGCAGGTGGAGTCCTAAACAGAGAACCCCGATAGTTACAGCAGGGCAGTCGTGCAGCTTCCGTTTTTTAACATGGAGACTTAAGACTCTCTGAGTGTTGACCATGGACACGTTGCATTTAACTTTGGGTTTTAAGTTTATCAAGATGACATTTTTTTAATGCTTTGTTAGATTTTTTTTCTTCTAAAAATGTGTGTTTTCTTTACTGGACCAATAGTGCCTGAATGGCTAAGATTTTTCTTTGCTTTTTTATTTTTAGGAGTTTATATCAGTGATTTATACTTTCAAGTAATAGATATTAAAATTACTAATTACAAATTGAGGTTCTTTTTCTTTTCACCATCTATTTTTGGCAGAGCTTTGTTTTTTTTGCATCTTAGTAGATATCCTGAGTACAAAAAGTGCTAAATTGAGCACTCTGTTCTGATGCTAAATGAGTTCTCTCTGTATCCATGGTCCTTATAGTTTCCTTGCTTCATGAAAATAACTTTTTGCCTTAGTCTACAATCAAATAATACACCAGGCTTGCAGTAAAGATGGTGTAAAGGATAGGTGGGTTTAGCTAATACTGAAAATAAAGGTTTTTTCTTTTTTTGTTTAGGAAATATGGTAATTTTGTTTTCAGTAGCTTTTCCTTTCTAATTAGGTTTTAAGTTAATATCAGATTAACTAAGGGCGGGTCTGTGAAGAATTGGATAACAAGGATGTAACGTGGTGTTTGAAATTCACTATAGATAAAACAGTGAATATAGCAAATTTAGATATGTGCTACCCATCATCATCAGGGTAAGCAAATGGTCACGTGAATATATAGATGCTTAGAGGAGCAGAGTATGCCGTGTCATTTCTGTGACATTCTAGGTACCTGCAAAGTGTATCCCTAACATACTTTATACTAATAATTTAGAAATATAATATGGAGGGGCGCCTGGGTGGCGCAGTCGGTTAAGTGTCCGACTTCAGCCAGGTCACGATCTCGCGGTCCGTGAGTTCGAGCCCCGCGTCGGGCTCTGGGCTGATGGCTCAGAGCCTGGAGCCTGTTTCCGATTCTGTGTCTCCCCCTCTCTCTGCCCCTCCCCCGTTCATGCTATGTCTCTCTCTGTCCCAAAAAAAAATAAACATTCAAAAAAAAAATAAAAAAAAAAAAAAAAAGAAATATAATATGGAGATTCCAGGGTCTCAAAGGGCACCTAGTTTGTATGAAAGTGGAAAAAAGGTTTGCCAAGTCACCACTTTTTCACCTTTTCACTCATTTATTACTAACCTTAATATGGAGGTAGAATTCAGAAGAGGGGATAAATAAGACTTAACACTAAACCCTTGGTTTGCAAGGTCCAGAAACATGCTTGTAATCCAAAGCACTCGTATATCAAAGCACATTTCAAGAACCATTGGCTCAGTTATGATCATGTGACATTTGGTGTCAGGTGCAGCTTGTATTGCAAGACTTCTCTTGTTTATCAAGTTAAAACTTATTAGAACTATTTGCTCCTCTTGCTGAACACTTGCAGAACAAGTTACCCTCAATCCAAGGTTGTACTGTATTTCAGAATACGTAGTATTATCTCATATACCTGCCAGGTTGTCAGTTCCCCAAATGTATATAAGCTGTTGAACCCACAGTTAAATGATATGGTAACTGCGGTGTTCTCTAAAATTATTCTTGGTACTCATATGTTCATAAATATCATAAATTCTTAGTATCTAAAACTGAATACCTAGAGAAAATTGTTGAGGAATATTTGTTCCTCTAAGTATAAAGTGGCTGGGTTTTTTTGTTTTTTGTTTTTTTTGGCAGAAATAAAGCCCCTTGTAAGTGAGGAATTTCCTATTTTTCTGTTTCCTGTTTGCGATTGCCATAATGACTGTTTTACAATACTAAAATATGTGTGCATCTGTTTACTTCATAATGTATAATATATAAAACTGAGTATTTCTTTTAAAAATACTATTTTTTAATGGAAAGACAGGTAAAATCTTTGATATTTTTGTAATGCCTCTGCTTTTCTTTTCAGTGTTCTGACATCCTTTTATAATGCTGAAGATGAATCAAATCTTCTCTTACCTAAATTACCTACACTGCCAAAAAAGTAAGTATCAGAGTTTAATTTCATCGCAGATTTCTCTTTACTTTTAATACTGTGATACTTTTCTCATGTGTTTTAAAAAATACATTTCTGTTGTTTTTACACCAGTCTCTGTTTTTCTCTAGTTATAGCAACACCTCAAAAATATTTAGGTAAGCTCTGCCTTTTTGTTTTCAATTAAGATAATCTTTTATTAGTTGAAAGATGTAGTTGAAAGGTAACCTAATTTATTTTTATATTTTAGTGAAGAAAATTCTGATGAAATTATTAAGCTTTTGGGAGACGTCAGGTAAATCTTGCAAAGATCTTAAGTCTCATGTCTTTAAGTTGCTACTTGAGGCAGAATTTAGGGTTTCAAGGGCAGTTCCTTTACTTGTCATGGTATTTCATTGCTGACAAACCTCAGAACAGTATACAGGCATGAGTATCATTTACTTGTTTTTGTGTGGTCTTGGATTGTGTCAAGTTTAATAATGCTATACTGTACCTTGATTTATTTTAATAAGTAAAGGAAGTAGAAGTTACTGGAGTTTCTAAAATTTAAGTTTAAATATTCCAAATTATTAAAGCCCCTTTAATATACATGTAGCATCAGAGCCATGATACAGCCGATGGCACTTTGTGTTAGAAAGGATTGTGTTGTGATTGAGAGTATATAATGCAGTGGTTGTGAAAATACTGTATCCTTATTTTACTGTAAACTGATGCTTTTTAGGCTAGAGCAAATTTATCTTCCTTTGAAAAAAGGAGTATGTCTACTATGATTGAATATGAAGTATTGGAGAATTTGGTGTTTCAGCTTTCCTGTAGGGGAGCCTCAGCTTGCAGATTATTTGAGAGCAAGGACAATTTCTGTCTCAGTTTAAGAACTCGATCTTCTCTGTTGTCCTCAGCTTGTTGCATTACTTTTAATTAGGCTGAATATTCTTGTCCTTGGAGGAAGCTCTGGATTTATTGAGCTTTATGCGTACGGAATGTTCAAAATTGCTCGAGTCACGGGGGTAAGTTTTCCTTTAAATTTTTCGATACCATTTCTCAGAATATACCGCCTAGAATACACCAGCCAACTGATTCATGGAAAAAGAATGAGGCACTAGCCTTTTTTTCCCTCCGTTTCAGTTATTGGAGTTCTTCATTGTTAAATGTTAGGAGAATAATTGTCTTACTAAGATAAAATAGTAGTCCTATGGTATCTATGAAGAACAGGGACTGTTAGTGGAATTAGTCAAATTTTTGATAACGAAAAGATGTGTGGGACACACTTGATGATGATTGAATGTTTTTGTAGCCTGTAGTCCGGGTGGGAGCTACAGTTTGTGATCGGGGTGTGAGGAACATCACAGAAGCCATCTTCCCTTCGTACCGGGTCTGCCGTGGTTGTTAAGTCTCGGTCTTCTCTGTTAGCTTTTCTGTCCTCTTCTTGCCATTCCTGAGAGGGATAGGAAATATCGTTGGCTCTCCAGCACTTGATTTGGGACCTTGATGGAGGGGTGTGTGCGTGTGTGTCTCCTTGTGGACGAGGCAGACACATACCTTCGTGTCCCACAGGCGTGGGAGGAGCCACGCATGTGTGTTTCTGCTTTCAGAGCTCTGTGAATTTTTGTTTCCTGTATTGTAAGCAGATGCAGCCTAGCAATAATACTAAACAGAGCAGGGTATTTGACTATTTTACAGATCGTCGGTACTTGTCTTGCATTATGTTTATCTAGTGATTTGAAATCGTTATCCGTGGTCACAGAGGTTTCTGCAGGTGGTGCCTCAGAGGTTTCATACTTCCAGGTGAGTATTGAAACTTGGTCACAGCAGAGAGTAAATACAGATTTGTAGGGTTTTGATAGGTTTTTATTATCCTCTTCTTTGGATTCTAATGGTTATTAAAACAAAGCAAAAAAATGACAACAGCTTGGAGCTTCTAAATCTCATATTTAGAATCTTATTCTAGTGAACACTGTTATTACCATGGCCCAGGATAGTTTTCATGGAAACAGTGTTTTGATGGTTTATTAATGACCATGTTAATTGGCTGCTAAACCAGTTTATCTATGTACCAAGTGTGTTCTTAGGACTCGGGTCCTAATAATAATAATAGCTAATATTTATTAAGTGTTTAATATGTGCCAAGTACTGAGTGATTCATTGTAGTCCTTTTGAATCCTCACAGCCACTTAATAGGTAGGTTCTGTTATTATCCCCATTTTATAGATAAGTAAACGGGCACGCGGAGAAACTGCAGCACTTGCTCGGTGTTGTCCTACATTTAGGAAGTGACCCTGGGCAGTCTGGCTCCAGAGTCGGTGCTCTTAACCGACACATTTCCTCTTGTGGACGATGATCATTTAACGCTGGCAAAAACTTTCTGTGCTGTATGCTGTTTGTATTGTAGATTGTGGAAACTGTGTCGACTTCTATGGAGTATTTAGACTGTGCCCTTGCCTTTAAGAAAATCTTCCCTAGATTTTCTTTTTCTTTTTCTTTTTCTTTTTTTTAAAGGTTTTATTTTTTTTTTTATTTATTTTATTTTTTTTTTTAATTTTTTTTTTTTTTTCAACGTTTATTTATTTTTGGGACAGAGAGAGACAGAGCATGAACGGGGGAGGGGCAGAGAGAGAGGGAGACACAGAATGGGAAGCAGGCTCCAGGCTCTGAGCCATCAGCCCAGAGCCTGACGCGGGGCTCGAACTCACAGACCGCGAGATCGTGACCTGGCTGAAGTCGGACGCTTAACCGACTGCGCCACCCAGGCGCCCCTAAAGGTTTTATTTTTAAGTAATCTCTACACCCAGCGTGAGTCTCGAGCTCACAATCCCAAGATCAAGAGTCGCACGTTCCACCAACTCAGCCAGCCAGATGTCCCTTCCCTAGATTTTTATACCAGATAACCCAGCCACTTAGCCTCAGGATGCATGAATTCCCAAACAAAAGTAGAACAAAATGATGCAGAATGCGCTGTATAGGAGGCTTTCCGGTATTCATCGTTCTGTCAGAGCTTGGGGGGACCCTGGACTTCCTGATTCCCTGGAATAGTTGTTCACATTTGCTCTTCCTCTTAAAGTTCTGTGGAAATAGGACTTCTAGGATTGCATTTGGTGCTATACTAAAATGATTGATTATTTCTTTGAAGTTTGTAATGGATATTCTTTTAAACAACAGCTTTATTGATCGATAATTCTTGTACCATTGCAATAGATATTTAATACGTGTTTATCAGGAACATACAGTTTTTAAAAAACTTTTTATATGTATTTGTAATCATTTTTTAAATTCCTCATAATAGTGTTAGGAAATAGTGTGTAATCTTTATTTAGCTATGGAGAGGGGATTGCTAACCTAGAGAGGGTGAGCTGTGCCCAGCTAACCATGGCAGAATAGAAAATCCTAAGGTTCGGTTCTGTTAGGCTCCAATGGAGCAGAATTCGGTCATCGTCTTTCTGATAATTTAGACCCCGACTCCCCTTTTAAACTGTTGGGTTTTTTTTTTTTTTTTTTTGAGCTGGGAGGGACTTTTTTTTTTTAATCTTTAAAAGAAGTGTGTAATTATAACTCACTTTATTTTGATTTTACAGCTTGAAACCAATCTATTGTATTCTTTCTTACCTGAAGTAACGCGGATGGCTAGAAAGTTTACTCATATTTCAGCTCTTTTACAGGTATTTATTTCTGTCTTGTTTTATGTGAATATTTACTCTAAGTTTTTAACAGTCTATAAATAAAACACAGATTTTATTCTGTAAAGCTAACTATCTGTGGTGTAAACATGTCTATTTGATAATCTAATAATAAATATCCCTTAAAGCAAGGAAAAGGGATTTAATTGAAAATCTATTCCCACCCATCTCTTTTTCTCCAGAAGGAAAGAAAAAAGTAGTTTAAATCTTTTGAAAATATTCCTGTGAGTGAAATAACATTTTTGAATTTTAATTTTTATTGCAAATAAAGCATTATGGAAAACAGCTCTCATACCAGTTTGCTTTTTATGCATAATAAACCTACCCCATATTAGCTTGTGGTACTGTAGGTCAGTGTAGCCCAGCAATTTGGGCTGGGCTCAGCAAAAGGTTCTGTTGTTCTGGGCCAGGTATAGCTCATCTCAGCAGGGCCTGGTCATGTGTCAGTGGTCAGCTGGCTGGTCTCAGTGTCCCTTACTCATGATGGCTCCACATTTGTCATCTCCAGACGGCTCGCCCAGGCTTGTTTGTGACATGGTGGCCTCAGCAGGGATGTCGAGTGCAAGTGGACATGTGTGAAACCATTTGAGGCCTTGGACTCAGTGTCAGTTCTGTTTGTTGGTCATAGCAAGACACGAGGCCAGCCCAGATGTCTAGAAATGGACCCTCTATAGAGGAGCTACAAACAGTTGGGTCCTTCCTTTTTCAGTCTGACGCAGTCACTGACTTACTTGATGTGAAAGATTTCTGGAGATCAGTGTCTTTTTAAGGATTCTGTTTGAAAATTGAATAGCTGACTAAACCAGCATTTTGACGGTTAGTGTACATGAAACATACATAAAAAGCTGGAGGATGTCTGTTTTACCAGATAAAAATTTAATTTCAGAATGTTTGATGGTTAAGTGATTATCAAGCATTAGCTGTGGTCTTCTCTTTCTCAGGCTGAGTTAAAAATGATTGAAAGTAAATTCTGGATTGCTTTAAGATAGTTGAGAATAAAAAGCATATATTAGCACGTTGATTTACGTACATATTTTTTTTACTGTTTTATTATTTTTTTTCTTCCTGATAATAGTATATAAATTTGTCACTAACATGTATGTGTGAAGCGTGGGAAGAAATACTGATGCAGATGGATTCTCGTCTCACCAAGTTCGTTCAGGTACTGTTGGTGACGTTTTCCCTGGAAGGAGTAAAAGAGTGCATGATGTCCTCCTTTGCTTTATGAGATGCCAGGGGAGAACTGGTCCGATTTGGAAAAGGCTAAGGTCAGGATTTCTCACAGATGGCTCGGTCTGACCTCATGCTATTTCCCGAGAGGACAGGCTTTCCTCCCACTGGTACAGCGTAGGTGGGGACAGGTTGTGGAGTGGAGAGTGAGGCCAGGGGTGTTGGAAGAGCCGACCGGCCATTTTCCGTTAACTGATAATTCACGTAATCAGTTTAAATATGGATTTGAAGGAAGGTTAAGGAAAAGGAAGGGAGTCCTGCTCCTGTAATTTTAATTTTGAATCACACATATGCTTATCATTTTCAAAACACGCGTCATTATTTTATCCGTTTTGTCTAGGAGAAGAGCACAACCACTTCAGTGCAAGATGAATTCATGCACTTGCTGTTGTGGGGGAAAGCAAGGTAGTAAACTCACACTAGTTGCCCTTTTTCTTCTTTTTTTACAGTAGTTTTTTATTTCAAAAGTAATTCATATTCATTGTAAAAAAAAAAAAAAAAGTAGAAAATTCTGGTGCACGAGAGTAAAAAATAGTATATATCTTTCTAGACTTTTCTATGTATTTTTTTATGTAAATGTAATCATTTTCTGTGTCTGTAATATATATATTTATAAATGTATAAAAACATTGAATTTTATATGGTCAGATCAGTCTTTTCCTTTGCAGTATCTGCCTTCATGTTATTCTTAAAAAGGCCGTTTCCATCTTAAGAGTATTCAAAGATTGATCTGTATTTTCTTCTAGAGTGTTTTTATGGTTTATGTTATATTCTATTCTCATGTTTCAGATGTGATTTATTTGGTTATATGCTGTGGAAGACTGACTTCTTTTTCTCTTAAGGTTTAGATAATTGCCCAGCGTAATTTATTGAGTATCACACTTTGTCCTTAGGGGTTTGTTGAAATGCTGTTTTAGCATTCAGTACCTGTTAAATGTAGTTCAGTCTGTTTCTGGACTTTATTGTTTCATGTTTTCTGTCCTTTTGTTAGTATAACAAAGTCTTAATTTTTGTTGGACTATTTCTTTTTGTTTATTTTGTTTAAAAATGTTTTTGCTTTGAAATTTAAAAGTTTTAAGTGATGCATTCACATTTTGAATGGAGAAGACTAAAAATACTTTTCTTTTCATTGTAGTGCTGAACTTCAGACCCTCTTAATGAACCAGTTAACAGTAAAGGTGCAGATAAAGTATCTTTTTATGTAAATGGCTATCTTCACGTGCTTAATTTTTTTTAGAGCAGCATGCAATATCTTATATGCTAAATATATTTTTTTCTTTTAATTAGGGCTTAAAAAAGCTTGGCCAGTCTATAGAGTCATCATATTCCAGTATACAAAAATTGGTTATAAGTCACTTACAGAGGTATGAAAGTGGTGTTGAATCTTTGGTGTTGCATCTATATGTATGTGGTGTCGGTGTTCCTTCATCATCTGGCATTCTCATTTTGAGCCTTTTCTAGCTAAAATTGTTGCATTGGCACTTGAGGGGAATCTCGGAATGCCCAAGATTTTTAAACAATCAGTAATGGTAATGCTGCAAATCATTTTCAGACATCTTTTTACCAGTCTAGGTTCTCTGTCTGGGCTTTTCTCAGCCAGACAACCAGGAGGTATATTTTGAAAAAGGGATGTACCCTTTTTTGAGCAGTGAAGTTAAATATGTTTCTCATTTTAGAGTTTACCAAGCATACTGTTTATTTTGTACATTTAACACCCTGACAAGGTATTGATAATTATTGTCCTCCTTTTTACACAAAAAGAAACTGAAATCCAGAATGGTCGTATGGCTGGCCTGAAGTTACTAAGTGTCACAATTAGACTGTGTCTCTGACCTTTAAGTCTTGTTCTGTTTCTATCCCCAGCTCCCTTGGTGAAGCAGTTTGCATATGAATGTTCAGTGTTTCACTTAAATTTTGATAAATTCCTTTATGCTGAGTGCTTAGCCCTTTCTACGTCGCCTGTCCCTTGGATCACTGCAGTGCCCTCTGGCCTGGTGTCCGGTCCACAAGGACATTCGTGCCCCTCAAATCTATTCCCCACAGCAGTTCTGATCATGTCACTCTTACTTAAAAACCTCCAGTGCTTTCTTGTGGCTCTTAGGACCTAAACCTTTGCGTGGCCTTTAACACGCCTGCCTCTCTGCTTCATGCACACTGGTGACCTTCTCAGACTTGACATTTTTTCTTCCTACCCAGGGCTTCTCTGCATCTGTCTTGCCTTCTGGGATGCTCCCACCCAGTTCTCACTCAGACTCTTTAGGTCTCAGCTCAAATACCACTTTTTCCGAGAAGTCTTTCCCAATTCCCCAAATTAGGTTATTTCATTACACCTGCATCGTATGCATTTCCTCCAAGGCATTTATGGTAGTTGGAATGATACCCTGCCTCACTGTGTGGCCATCACTGTCCTCCCCCTTAGACTGTCAGTGCCATGAGGTTTTGTTCACTATTATGTCCCTAGCACGTAGCACAGTGCCTGACCTGAAGTCGGAGCTTAAACAATATTTGTTGAATGTTACACTGATGGCTTTTGGGTGAATAAGATGGCCACATGACTGTCTTAAAAGTGCCAGGGCTGACTATGGAACATAATTTGATCTTACAGAATTTAACCTTGTGGTCATATATTCATCTCAGTCACGATGACCAAATGATTCTGCTACCATCTTAGAGAAAATTTTGAGAAATAATTACTTCTCATAGAAAGAAAATTAAGGTTGCTTTCAGTTTTTATTTCTGGAAGTTTAGAAATGTTTAGGCAAGGTAGCCGGTGTCTGCCACCTTGATGATGGTAGTGACAGTAATTTATTTCTGCTCCATTTTGATAGTGGCTCCGAGTCTTTATTGTACCATTTGAGTGAACTGAAAGGAATGGCTTCATGGAAGCAAAAATACGAACCTCTTGGACTGGATGCTGCAGGAATCGAAGGTAACTTAATTGTTCCATAGAATACATTAAACACGCTTTCCTCGTTTGACAAATGACATGTAATTATTTATTTATTTTTAGATGCTATTACTGCGGTGGGTTCTTTCATACTCAAGGCAAATGAACTTCTTCAGTAAGTATGAGGGGTTACCTGGCGTCATTGACCTGAGAACACTTTACTCTTTTTTTTAGAAGTAAGAACCCAGCAAATTGTCATGATTTTCTTAAAGTGAGTTTCTAAGTTTTTATCAAAACTGTATCTTTACAGTTTAAAGATAATTAAACAAGCTAATAACATTAGAGTGGCATTTTACTCTCCCTTCAGCCTCCCTCCGAGCCCCTCTGCAGATACAGAATGAGAGCAGATGCAAAGAAAACAGCAAATGTCTCTCGAGGGGTTTGGCTGTAAAGGAATGGCCAGTAGTTGGGAGCCGCTGTCGGGTCTGTCTTCTTACGATGGGATAAGTTAGAGCGTATTTATACATGATGCCATGTTCTCCTCAAAGGGGAACAAGTGATGCTGGCAGATTGAGGAGAGGATCGCTGGGGCAGGAGTGTGGGAGGGGATGGCCATGTGGTGCATGGGGGAGTGGGCCGGAACAAGAGCTTATCCACAATTATAGGAGAGAAGGCTGTGGGAAGGGACCCAGATGCTAGTACATGAGCACGTGGGGCTTGGGGACATTCGCTTCCCGTTGTCCTGATTGTCTTAATGAAATAGGAATGTTTTGTCGGCAGCTGAAGGTAAGGGTGGGGAGGTGGTTTAGGAATAAAGGAAAAGCTGTGACACGGTTGTCTAGCGGGAGGGTGAACAGGCGACTAAACAGGCGGCTGCTGGTGGTGCCGAGGGCCCTGGGTTAGTGCTTATGAATGAGTGTGGAAGTGACAGCCGTCCCCACGGCTGCAGGGTTTCTCTGGCTGGGGTCAGCTGACAGTGCTGGGGCACGGAGCAGGTGAGCGGTCAGATTTGGTAGGCCTGGTGACTGAGGGGAAGCGACAGGGGAGTGAGAGAATTAAAACCAGAGCATGATTAAAATGAACCTTGAATATAAGCTGGTTTAGGAGGAAGCGGGGAGCTGGTGTGGGTGGGAGGCAGGATGAGAGGTGGTGGAACCAGTAGGCAGTGGTCTTCGTGAGACGGAGGTTGGGGTACTGGAGAGAGGTCACTGGGAAGATAGGTGGCTGTTGGTGAGTGGCATGCTTCACATTGAGATTTAGAGGGTTCCAGTTGCCGGTGACAGTGTAGGCTGTGAACTGTGGAATAAATAGTCGAGGTGTGGTGGAGGACGTGACTGTTACCTGAACCATTGCATTGAATGCTTCATCATGGCAGTCCTAGTTTTTCCATCCAAAAGTGTTTTCTTAGTTCTTTAATCATTTTCAAAGCCGTGCTCTTGTTTTGTAGATGACATCTTTTCACATCCCTGTGGACCTTAATTAGATATTTTTAGAAGTGTGCTGTTCCCCTGAAGGATTTCCACTTCCTGGGTTTGTCTTGGTCTCTGGTTGCGAGCTTTCTTCAAATACCTGATGCTCAATTTCCTCCTCTTGATTCATGAGGCAGTTTAAAGCGCGTGGAAGGTCTGTACGCAGGGGCAACAGAAAGCCGGCCTGAGTGCGGAGCGCAAAGCTGGCTGTGGCCGCCAGCGCTCGCACAGAGCCACCTCCACTCTTCCTGGCTTATTCGGGTTCTTGGAAGAACCCCATTCGTTTGTTGTGGACCTGACATGTCCAGGGTCTGAGAGTCCCTGGGACTCTGCGGGGTGGATTGCTCCTCTCCGGGGTCCTCTCCATGGATTCTCTAAAATGCAGCCGCCTCTGCTGAGCCTCATCAGTCATGTGCCCTTTCTGACACTTCTGAAATTGATTTCTTTTCTGCCGTCCTCTTTGTTTTCGTGAGTTTATAACGCACGCCTCCCCACCGATCCATTACCATGTTAACAGGGTTTTAGAAGGTAGAGGTTGTAGACACTTGTGCTAAGAATACAAAACGAGAGGAGAAATGACTTTGCTTTTCCTGTGTGTTGATTATTTTTTGGCTAACCATATTTACGGAGAGTAAATATGAAATACCAAGCTTTCTGTGATCACTTTTCAATATGAACAAAAGGTAGTTCATTTTGCTTCTTGATCCCTTGGACGAAGTAGCATCATTATTTTAGGTGATAGGTGGGGAAATTGAGGCAGTGAGAACTTTGATGTTACCCTGTAACAGCAGGGATTGCCTGCAGTAGGGGTCAGAGTATTGATTGGGAAAGGCAGAAAGGAACTTTTCTTTCTTTTTTCATTTTTGCCACAGGAGCGTTTTGATTACATTGCTTGGTCCCATAAACGTGGCAGTCTGTTTTACTGTATAGAGATAGGTTAATGATGCTGACCCACATCTCAGTAGTATTATGGAACTTCTTGCTTGGAAGGGACTTTGAGACTTGGGAGTGAATAATGCATATTACTTAGAGTAGTTATCTTGTTTGTAGATGTGAACTTACAGAGATTTTTTAGAAGTGATACCCATGTCCTTATTTAGAAGCCTTTTGATCAAGACAAAGATGGCTTCCACCTATAACATTGGAATTTGAGGGGTGCATTTGTGTAAAGCTCAAGGAAATTCAGTTTTTGGAGATCAGTTACTGTAAGCATCAAAAATGCTTCCAACTTCCAGAAATAATGTCCACTGATACCGGAGGTAGTGACATAGTACAAATAGGTAATAATGTTTTTTCTGTTGGCGTTGATGTTTTTTCTTCATACTGACCAGTGAGTATTTTTTTTAACTGAGAATAATGCTGAAAGTGGTTTTTTTCTGACTTCTTTTATTTGCAAAGTTGGAAAAGGATTTCATACTTGACTGAATGCTGGGAAAGACTATTACACAGTTTGTGGCAAGGCTGTTATAACCAGTCAGAATCTGAGCTATTTGCCTTATTTTTGAAAAGAACCAGGATTTGCTCTCCTGAAGCTTTATTTTTAGGTATATGCTTGATTTATAATATCTTTTCTAAAGGTTTGGATGTCCTCCAGATAGGATAAAATAGAATGGTAAGGGTTATTGTATCCCACAACAATTGAACAGTGGTACATGAACCCTGTATAATAATTTTATTTCTGATTTTTTAAATTTTTTCTTTTCAGAGTTATAGATAGTAGTATGAAAAACTTCAAAGCTTTTTTCCGCTGGCTTTATGTGGGTAAGTTAATTGAATGAAACATTACTTTAATGCTTCTTTAAAAATTGTGGGAGTATCAATTTAGAATATTTAAGTTACTCTAGTAAAATTTCCAGTAACTGTAAGAGAGAATGGTATAAATGAACCGTCTTCTACCCTTCACTGGTTCACCAGCTTTCAGCACATGGCCAGTCTTATTTCCTCTGCACACCCACCCGGCCCCAGCTCCCCGCAGATGTAACTTATAGCTTTGATGGTTTCTCACTCACTGATGATTAATCTTTTTTTTTTTTTTTTTCTAATCTTGTAATGTCTGCTTAGGTTAAAATAACATATGTGGATCTCTACTATGTACTAGGCACTGTTTGGAGTTAGATTTTTTTTTAAAGAAAGGGGGGAAAAAACAAAGACTAGCCTCTGTCCTTGAGTAGCTTGTTTCCTGTTTTATTCCTGATCTTGTTTCTAGATCTGTGCTGTCCATTATCATAGCCAATAGCCCCCTGTGGCTCTTTAAATTACTTGGAATTATATAAATTATATGTTCAAGTTCTGTAGTCATGCTATCCACATTTGAAGTACTCAGTAGTCATACATTGTTAGTGCTTATCATGTTGAACAGCACCTAACTAGAAAATTTCCACTATCCTTCCTATCGGACGCTAATGCCCTAGCTAAATAGAATGCAGACCATTGGTAGCCTTTCTTTGTATCTCCACAGTATCTCTTTTCATTTGCAGGTAGTTAACCGGTATTTATTGACTTGACATTAAGTGTTTTAATGCTTACTCTACAGTGTATTTTATGTAGGTCCATTTGTACTATTTTTGTGACCCCTCTTAATATCTTTGAAATAATCCAGCATACATTCCCTTCCAACATAGGCAAAATTTAGTTATAAATGGGATTTATCTGAGTTTGTTAAAACTCTAAAGGGTAAATAAAATAGAAAGTAAATTATCTGTAATGTGCTCACATCTTTTGAACAAATGCCTGACTCTTCAATTCAGATATCTTATAAACAGACTTGTATTTGTCGGCCTAATATAATTGCATTTATGAAAAAAAGAATGTGATCTACAGATGTTGGCATGTAAAATTCTTTTTTTCCTCAAAGCTGTACCAACGCTAGCCAGAATGGGGAGCCATAGTGTTTATCAGGCCAGCCTGTTTAATATCAGAGATGTTAATTAGAATGAGTTACAATGTTAAAACTGAATGGGATCTTAGAAATGACTTTCTTTTACAGATGAGGTTGGGTTTTACTCATAATTGTTGGGGTACTTTAGGCAGTTTATGTTCCTACTGCATGTCCTAATTCTCATAAGAAGCCTGATTAGAGGAAAAATGAATTACTGCTTAGTCCTTCCCATTAGAACAGGGCATTGTAGAAGGCACACTGGACTGGAGAACTAGAGACCTGATTTTTTTTTTTTTAATTAATTTTTTTAATGTTTCTTTTTTGAGAGAGAGACAGCACAAGTGGGGTAGGGGCAGAGAGAGAGGGAGACACAGAATCTGAAGCAGGTTCTGGGCTCTGAGCTGTCAGCACAGAGTCCGATGTGGGTCTCAAACTCACAAACCGTGAGATTGTGACCTAAGCCAAAGTCGGATGCCCAACCGACTGAGCCACCCAGGAGCCCCAGAGACCTGCTTATATTATAATCTCGGCTCTGCCACTGGTTAGGATGCTGTGCATCCTTGGTTTGCTCTTTTGTAAAATGTAACCTCCATGAAGGCAGGAACCTCTTTTATACTGATATCTTCCTAGCACCCATAGTAATTTTTGGGTGAGTAAATGAATGAGTGAATGGAACTAGATTATGTCTTGTTTTTTAGATATTTAGAAGTTTGAAGTAATTAAGAACAGTTTCTAAAATAATATGTATTTGCAGAATCACATCCAGCATGCTTATTCCTGACCAAAAGCAATTAAGAGGGATATTCAAACACTCTGTAAAAGCACATGCGGCATACTCCTTGACTTAGGTGGACAAAATAAAAAAACACAGCCCTCTGAAAGGACAATATGAATCAACCACAGATTAATTAAAGAAAGTATATAAATATACGTAAATGTACGTATATGCATGTAAATCTTAGTGCAAATGTTTTTGTGTAACAGAAAACCCAAGGGAAAGAAACATGTTTGTTGGGTATTCTAAGGCTTTTGGAGGCAAGAAGTGCTTGCAGATTTTATGAGAAGAAATATCATATGTTAGAAGAGGATTCCCTGCACAGTCTTCACACAAGGCAGCAGTCAGACTGGCCTGTCTGGAGTGGCAACGGGTTGAGTTGAAGGAGAAAATAAAAAATAATAGTTCAGGATCATGAGACCAGCCATTTTGAACCTGAAAATACAAATCAAGTTTAAATTCTTCACGCATTAGTTTTTAGAAGAAAAGTAAGTTTTCCTTGGTGATTTTCCTTGTTGAATACTGAGGATTTAGTCCAGTGAAACACATTTTGTCTTTGAAATGTATCTATAGTTATGTCTGTAGTTTTCCTTTAAAGACAGTTTTTTAACTTCTGTTTTCAGCGATGTTGAGAATGACAGAAGACCACGTGCTTCCGGAGCTGAATAAGGTAGTTCGTGGTAGTACGTTTTCCAGTGTGTTAATGTGGCTCTGGTTGAGCTCAGCTTTGCTGGTCACCTTGGTATTCTTACACGGTTACTAGTTTACAAGATGTAAGGCTATAGATGCTAAATATATCTTAGTAAGCCTTTTTTTTTTTTTTTTTTAAGAAGTTTGTTTTTTCATCTCTCAAAATGCCTTTAACTGTGGCTGTCTAATTTTATAGTTCTCATATTTATATAAAATTTTATAATTTGTATTATGTAGGGTGCTTGTATTCTTTCACTTCATTAGGTCTTGAATGCCTTTTTATTTTCCTGGGAAATCTAGTACTTTAGATATTACTACCTATGTTGATGTCTGGTAAACAGTAGTTTCTCTTTATAAGGATTGAGACAGGTGGCAATGGAATTTAAGTAAAATCTTTCAGACCAGGGCCAAATTCCCACCTGATTTCTGCAGTTCACTCATTCTCACCTCTGTCCAAGCTCTCATGCAAGTAGATTTAGGTCATTTGGGGCCTGAAAAAATGGAGGAGAACATTAAAATGAGCCTCAGTGGACTGGATGAATGCAGGATCGCCATTCTTAGACTCTGACAAGAAGTAGATCTTTTACGCTGTGGGTGACTGGCCTTGCAAACCAGGGAGGTCCACGTTAGCTGTTTCTCTGATGTTGCTCTTACCTTTATTTGAGGAGATAAAGTGTGTTGACTGTTGGGGGGACCTCAGCGTGTTAATTTTTGAGGGCTGAAATGGAGGCAGGGTCACTGTAAGAAGTAGAGGCCGACCCCGAGGCATCAGCTCTTAGCTCAGGTTGAGGTTGCTTATCTGGGTCACAGTCTCCTCTCCCAAAGCAGGCACCCTGCACACCAGTCTTAGCACAATAATAAATCACTAAACAGTAAATACTAAGTAAATTACTAAATAAATTAGTATTTTATTTCTAAAATAATAAAGAACTTTAGGCCGTAAGAATTCTGTAGCTGTTGGGTTAGCTGATTGGAAAATGGATTTAAATGTTTAATGACTTGTTTGTCAGAGCTTCAAGATTTCATATTCTCACAGTTACATAATCTTTTGGATTTATATTGATATTTCTTTGAAGGAACTTTGCCTCTTCATACCATAGCTTTTAGTAGATATTACATTACATGATACAAGATATTGGGAAGCTTTATCTTAATTTGTTTTTCTTTTTGTTCCTTTTTTGTTTTGATAGATGACTCAAAAAGATATTACGTTTGTTGCTGAATTTCTTACTGAACATTTCAATGAGGTAGGAAGTTGGTATTTGTATAATGTTTTTTTTTTAAATAATTGCAATAAACCTGGGTGATAGAAGTAATTAACATTTAATCCAATTTAATTGACATTCTTAGCAGTTGTGCTGTTTATAAACTATTGCACTAATTAATGGCAGTACTCATCTTAGAGCCTGTAAATTCAACTTTTGTTTGTGTGTTGTACAATCCGTAAAAGAAAAGAATAGCTGCCTCTAATAGCTCTCTTAAAAAATAAGGGTTTTGGGTAAGTTTAAGAATATTTTTGGGGTGCTTGAGTGGCTCAGTTGGTTAAGTGTCCAACTTTGGCTCAGGTCATGGTCTTGTAGTTCGTGATTTTGAGCCCCATATCGGGCTCTGTGCTGACAGCTCAGAGCCCGGAGCCTGCTTCGGATTCTGTGTCTCCCTCTCTCTCTCTGCCCCTTCCTTGTTTGCGCTCTGTCTCTATTTGTTTAAAAATAAATAAACATTAATAATTTTTTTTAAAAAGAATTTTTTCTTTTTCTTTTGTGAGTTGATGTAAGAGTTAAATTATGCTTATTCTTTCTAGGCTCCAGACCTTTATAATCGAAAAGGAAAATACTTTAACGTTGAAAAAGTTGGTCAGGTACGGGCTTTTGATTGAACTTAGTTATTACTTTTTAAAAAAATTATTAAAAACTAATGTTAAAATTTTAGCAGTGTTAGTCTTTGTTATCCAGAGTTTCTAGAAAATAATACAATGCCAACTTGGATAGCAGCCCTGTTCTGATGGTAAAGTAACCGAAGAGTAGCAGTTTTTATAAACTTTTTGATCTTATAACTCTTTTACATTCTTAATAGAAGACCCCAAAGAGATTTTGCTAATATGGGTTATGTTTATCAATGGTAGATATTATTAGGTATTAGGAATTAAACAGAATACAAAATTACTTAAAAGTAACAGTAATTCCACTTACCATTACGTATTAATATAAATACTTTTAATGAAAAATATATTTTACAAAACAGTTTAGTGAAGAGTGGCATTGTTTTGTAGATTTGCAAGTCTCTTTGGTGTCTGGTGTAATAGAAGGCAGGTTCTCATAGCTGTTTCTTTAGTGTGTTGTGATGAGTTTTTTTGGTTAATGTACGTAAAGAAAATCTGGCCTCACATAGGTGTTAGAAAGGGAGGAGTATTGTAATAGCTTTTCTAGATAATTATGGATGTTTTTTGATATTCAACCAAGTCTTGCTAAGAGATAGTGTCTTAAAGGTTAGCTTTAATGTGGAATCTAAAATTGCATCAGTGAACTTTTCCTACTCTGATACATTAAAATCCATTCATCTGTCTTGTGCTTTGAGTGGATCGTTCACTAGTGCATGATTTTATAATATCATGTGTCGGTCATTTGGAAAACACTGGTTCGCTGAATTGTGCAGATCTTCCAAATGCTGACGCCTTTCTCCACGCAGTATCTAAAAGTCAGGTTTTATGAATATCAGCACCAGTTTCATCAGATGATCTTCAAGTGCTACGGCTGTCAAGCACACGGTGGCAGATACAGATTTTCCAAAATTCTAATTTTTGCATGAATATTTAAATGTTATCATTGGCAATAAATACTGCCAGTTATTCTGCTTACAGTGACAGGCTTACTTTATTTTCAAGAAAGTATCCACCAAATACCCATGTATGAATCATCATAGCCTATCTGCCAGTCATTCTTTCAAGGAAGAAAGGAATCCCATTAACAGCAACAAAGTGCCTGGCTTCACTCACAGCCAAGACAATTTCTTAAATGCTTTCCCTTGTGGTAACCATTGTACTTTGGTATCAGTGAAAGTGCTTTATGTATACTTCCCAATTCTGTCACACAGAATATTAAAAAGATCTGTACTCAAGGGTTGAGATCTAACTAAATCAATAATTTTAATAGCTTCATTAAATACTAATGGGAACCGTCAGTATGTGGCAAAAAGGAATACAGTGACCACTCGTGTGGTTCAAGGCCACCACCATGACTCCTGGCAACAGCAGTTTTCCCCACCTGTGCTTTTGACCATCCGTGCAATGTCAACACAGTTGAAAGGGCAAATAACATTTTGCTACTATAAAAATAGTATCAGCCTCACTGACCCTTAAGGCATCTTTGGGACTTCCAGGGGTCTGTCCACCATCCTTCCCTGTGAAGTACTGCCCTAGAGTAGATTGACAGGTGATACTTCTAAAATTAATTTGTAATGTAAACGTGCACACACACATATAGATGATTTAAATGTACTTCATGAAAATGGAACACAAAATTTAAATTCAGTTTACGGTCCCTGAATCTATAGTGTTCTAATCTTTCAGTAGTTTGTAGTTTGTTTAGCGTCTTGGCATTTAGCAGATTTTGGTCACTTCACTTGGAATAATACCAATGTGATGGAACCACTTACTAAATAGAATGATGTTAAGGCGTGCCTGGGTGGCTCAGTGTGTTAAGCATCTGACTTCTGCTCAGGTCATGATCTCACAGCTCATGGGTTTGAGCCCCGTGTCGGGCTCTGTGCTGACAGCTCAGAGCCTGGAGCCTCCTTCAGATTCTGTGTCTCCCTCTCTCTCTGCCCCTCCCCAGCTCACACTCTGTCTCTCTTTCAAAAATAAACAAACATTAAAAAAAAATAATGTTAACTGTATAAAGTTTTTGAAGCCTGCTTCTTTGGTTTTCGACATTTAAAATTTTAATTCTGTGTTTCTAGTACTTGAAAGATGAAGATGATGATCTTGTGTCACCTCCTAACACAGAAGGAAACCAGTGGTATGATTTTCTTCAAAATAGCAACCACCTTAAAGGTATTTAGTGAACCTAGTAGAATTTGGCCATGTTTATACTTAATTTGAGACCAGTGTATTAGCTATGAGTGTTGCTGAACAGTTGTTGAATATGTATCTCAGTTCTTTAGATCTTTTGTGTCTGTTGTAGTTGATTAGAGAAACAGCAGAATAGCAAACAGTATGACGTTCCCATGATAGAAAACACCCTGATATTAACTGTGATGTAGTAAGATTATTTATTCTCAGGTATTCTTTATATTATCTGTTTTGTACCATATAGAAACTAGGATATTGGGAAGAAAATTATAGAGCCTGCTAGTGAGAGCAGTCTTTTTCTGATTCCAATTTGTTAATTTCTGAAAGCATAATGATGCTTAACTGTTCTTCTGAGGTTGTAGGTTCTTAGTGTACGTGTGCCTTTCATTCTCTAGGATCTTAAGATGTTGATATAGTAAAACTATCCAGCATTATTAGGGATGAAAACAAAATAGCAACCATTAAATGTCAGAACTTCACTATTTTACATGACAGTATTTGAAGCAGTATTTTTTTTGCTTTCTCTAAGAGTAATCTGATCACAGTCTATCAGTTTCTTAGATCTCTAGGCTGATAGCCACATATGTGTATTTCCTCCTTTAATCCTCACAGAACCTAGGGGGTAGGTACCTGTTATCCCCATTTACTGTCGAGGAGACTGAAGGTCAGAGAAGGCCCGAGATCACACAAGCTACCGTGCAGTGGAGCCAGGGTTCTGCTGACTTCAAAACCTAAGTTTTTAACTCGACTCAGGAGTAATCTCTGCCACTTGTGTCTGGTTGCTGTTTATCTGAATCAATGAATGAATGAATGAGGATGGATGGGGGAAGGAGAGAATTCTTTGAGGCCCAGAACTCTGCTTATTGCTCTTTTGTTTTAACTCCAGAAGCCCAGATTCTTTTTCAGAGCAGGACATATTTTGTATTGCTTGAGATACATTGATGTCAGTTAGTTATCGAATGGAGGGAGAATAAAGGTACGGCCAACTCATCTCTTTGCTGTGTTTAATCAGGTGGCCCCCCCAGCCTGAGGAGCGCTGATGGCAATGTGCTAGCCGGGGTGGCATCTGGGCCCTGTCACTAGAGTGGGCTAATGCTGGTTCTGGGAACTCTGATGGGCTAAAAATGGGCCCTACCCTTTTTGTCTTGACATCTGTGACTGAACAGGAAGGCCTAATCTTAGCTACAGGCCTCATGTTTAACCAAGATGCACTTCAGTATTACTGACTCCATCTCCTAAATGCTCGAGGTTTGCTGGTATGTGATTTGGGACAACCTCGTTAATTCTCCAGTTTCTTAGTCTAGTGTGAAGAAATACCCACTATTATTATGGAACTATTAAAACTTTAATGAAACTTCTTTCTAGCACTTTGCAAAAGTCATGTGCTAAGTACTCGATACAGGTGCTTTCTCAGGGTCCATGAGAGTCAGTGTTGTGTTGGAATCTGCTCTACGACTTCTTAGGAATGTGGCTGAGGGCCAATTGTCCAACCTCTTTGTACCCCAGTTTTCCCATCAGTAAAATGAGGATGATAGTAGTGCCTCCCTCAAAATCTGTCGTGAAGATTAACTAAATGTAGATAAAGCAGTTTGTGCCGGCACATGGCTCATAAGCGGCCAGTGTGCTCGCATCTGAGCTGTTTTTACTCAAAACACTTCTGACACTGGGGCGCCTGGATGGCTCAGTCGGTTAAGCATCTGGTTCTTGATTTTGGCGCAGGGCCTGATCTCACCTGTTCGTGGGATCGAGCCCCGTGTTGGGCTCTGCGCTGACAGTGGGGAACCTGCTTGGGATTCTCTATCTCCCTCTCTCTCTGCCCTTCCCTGTCTCTCTTGCTGTCTCTCACAAAAATAAATAAACTTAAAAAAACAAAAAAACAAAACCTGACAAAATGGGAGCTGTTTCTCTCCTGAGACCAGTTCTCAGGTCAACTGGGTGCCTGATGTCATCAGTTCCCCAGGTTGCCCACATTTCTGTTGCTCCCCCTCTACCACCACCTTCAGGTTGATAATTTGCTAAAATGGCTCATGAAACTCAAGCACTTTACTTAGATTTACTGGTTTACTGTAAAGATACAACTCGGAACAGCCAAGTGGAAGAGATGCGTAGGGCAGGGTATGGGGGAGGGGCTCGGAACTTCCCTGCCTGCTCTGGGCATGCCACCCTCCCAACACCGGGAAGCCCTCTGAAGCCCACTGGTTGGGTTTTGTATGGGGATTTCATTACGCAGGCATGCTTGATTAAATCATTGGTTGTTAGTGATTGAATTCCACTCCAGCTTCTCTCCCTGCCCTGGAAGTTGGGGGATGGAGCTGAAAAGTCCAGACTTCTCATCAGAGCTTGGTCTTTCTGCAGCTTGTCTCCCCGCCCTGGAATTTGGGGGATGGAGCTGAAAAGTCCAGACTTCTCATCAGAGCTTGGTCTTTCTGGTGACCAGTCCTCATCCTGAAGCTATCCTAGGGATCTACCCACAGTCATCTCATTACAACAAAAGATGTTCCTATCACCCTTATCACTCAGGAAATTCTGAGGGTTTTAGAGCTCTGTGCCAGGAACCAGGGGCAAAGACCAAATGTCTTTCTCTGCTCCCACAGCATCTGTTACCTGTGGGGAGCTTATAATGTTGACCTGATTAAAGCTCACTTTGTCCAGCATAGCTGGGACAGGAGATGCTGCAGGTGAGGGAGAAGCCTGCAGAACTCAGTAGAAGAGTGCAGGCCTGGGAGGCAGAGGGTTTGATTTACAGGTCTAGGTTGTTAGTCATTTCCACACTGGGCAATTGCCCAGATCTTCTGTGCCTCATTTTTTAGTCTGTAAGTTGGAGAGTGAGATGCTTACTTTGCACAGCTGCTGTGAGCAGTAGGAAGAACAGATACAAAGGACTGGAGCGTAATTGGTATCCATAAACGCTGAATCATACAGGACTGTCTCCTGGTAAAGTGGCCTTTTGAAAAGTAAAGAGCTTATTTACACAGCACTAGTTTCTCGTCTCCTGTTTCTGTTTTTAAGTATTATGGTCTTCTGGAACCGTGCTGGACTATTGTCACCCCATTGTGGCAAAGAGTAGAGAAGAACAAACTTTATTATATGTCTTTTGGTTCCCAAATGATCCCCTCCTTATACCCAGTGGAAGCATACTATTTGATTTTGGTAGGGAAAACAGAATAAAGAATACCAAGCTGCTAGGACTTGGATTGTAGTTAAGTGCGGTGGTTTTTAGGGGGGTACTCAGGGGTGGCAGCAGGCGATGATGAAAGGCAGAAGGCCATACTCGTTTCCAGTGAGGTGGGTGTGAAGGATAATGAAAGGGCCAGGGAGATTTCCACTGCCCCATAAGCTGCGCGGGCTGGCTCTGACGAGATTATTTTCTCCTAATCATTTGGTTTGCTATAGCTTTGTGTTTTTGTTTTTGTTTTTCTTTCTCTTTTTGTTTGAAACCAGAAAGTCCTTTGCTGTTTCCATATTATCCTCGAAAATCATTGCATTTTGTGAAAAGGCGGATGGAGAACATTATTGACCTATGCTTGCAAAAACCAGCCGTAAGTTTGAAAGAAATGCATGTCTTTGAGTAGGAGTGAGAATATCTACAATATGTGGCTCACTTATGCAAACGATCATGGTTATTAAGGTGAGCCACGTGAAAATGCTGATAGTCAACTTCTGGCTAACAAAAATGGCAGTTTCATATGGTTTACCCTAACGTTTCCTTTTATTGTTAGTTCCTTACATAAATTAAAAGTAACAAATACAGGGTTACTGAAAGGGTTGGCATCATTATTATTTGTTCCCAGAACAGACTGACTTCCTTCCTTCCTTCCTTCCTTCCTTCCTTCCTTCCTTCCTTCCTTTTTCTTTTTTAACGTTTATTTATTTTTTGAGAGACAGAGAGAGACAGAGCATGAGCAGGGGAGGGGCAGAGAGAGAGAGAGAGGGAGTCACAGAATCCGAAGCAGGCTGCAGGCTCCAAGCTGTCAGCACAGAGCCCGACGCGGGGCTTGAACTCACGAGCACTGAGATCATGACCTAAGAGGAAGTTGGAGCTTAACCAACCGAGCTGCCCAGGCGCCCCCAGACCAAACTTCTTATAAACAGTCTTAGTTATGGGGCTTTTGTGTCTCCAGCTGACTCCTGCAGGAGGGAGGATGGGTGTTCTGAGACGCTGGGCTGGGGTGGGGGTTCTTAGCCTGCCGTGCACTTCTCTCCAACATCCTTTTCAGCCCAGAATTTCATCTCTCTCTTTTCCTTACTGTTAACGACTGTCATTGAAGTTTCCTGTGAGAAAGCTTCGTGATCTAGATGGTTTTTTACTAGATTTGAACAGCGATGGTCAGGTACTTTGTGTAGAGTATCTGTGTGTGTGTGTATGTACATGTTTTAATTGTGTTTTTAAATCTGTTTTTATTTAGGATGTAATTGGAAAATCGATGAATCAAGCAATCTGTATTCCATTATATAGGGATGCTAGAAGGTAATTCTGTTTCCTTTTTGGATGGTAAAATTCAGCAGCCAATTTAATTTTTTCTTACCTTTTCTTCTTTTGTTTTAGTGAGGACTGTACACGCAGATTGTTCAAATTTCCTTTTCTGTAAGTGTGTTTTTCCCCATCTCATGTGAACAATGCAGTTTTGTTCTCTGCAATGATAGCTAAATATCATGTTTTGATATTGATTTTTTTTCCTTAGGTGGAATAATAAAACCTCAAATCTACATTATCTTCTTTTTACAATTTTAGAAGATTCACTTTATAAAATGTGCATCTTAAGGAGACATACTGATATTTCCCAGTAAGTATTAATCTAAAGTTTGAATTAGATAAGATTGTATTTTTAAAAAAATTTTTTAATGTTTATTCATTTTTGAGAGAGAGAAACTGAGTGGGGGAGGGGCAGAGAGAGAGTGAGATACAGAATCTGAAGCAGGCTCCAGTCTGTGAGCTGTCAGCACAGAGTCCAATGTGGGACTCGAACTCATGGACTGCGAGATGATGACCTGAGCCGAGGTCGAACGCTTAATTGAGCCACCCAGGTGCCCCTATTATTTTTAATAGTAAAATGTACAGCGTCCCTTCCCTACATTTTGGGGTTTAGTTAAGCCACCTTCTGACTTTAGGCTTGTCACCGAACTGTCCTTAGTCTTAGTTTTCACATCATTAAGATGATAATGCCAAATCAGGAAGCTATGTGAACCCTTCTGATTATACAGGTATAGCTATGACATGTAGGATTTCTTTAGGGTTAAGAAAAATACAACAGCAGAGCACTCAGGATTGTATCTCATGAATGTGTAGCAGTTCAAAACTGTGTTTTTGGTTCCTTATTGAAAGGATTTTTACCTCAGGCTAAGTTTGCCTTTCATTAAACAAGAGGCCTTGCCTGTAGAGACTTCTCTTGAGAATCTGAAATGAAAATTCTAAAAAAAATAAATCATATACAGAATACCATTAGTATCTCAAATAGCTTTTTTTAAAATTTGTTTTGAGAGAGATAGAGACAGCACGAGTCGGGGAGGGGCAAAGAGTGGGAGACAGACTCCCAAGCAGGCTCCATACTATGAGCACAGAGCCCTCGAACTCACAAAACCACGAGATCATGACCTGAGCCGAAACCAAGAGTCGGACACTTAATCAATTGAGCCACCCGTGCGCCCCTCAGATGGTTTTTAATCTGAATTTGAAGGAAGTTTTTTGAGGCCAAGATGAGGCCAGAGAGAAATAATTTGGTTGTTTGAAGTGCCCTTAATTTTTTAAGGTATCTAGCTACTTTAGTGACTAAGATTTTAAACCAAGTTGTCGTTTTGACGTAGGTTTGTCTATTTAGGCGTTTAAATTAGTTGTCAGTGTTGAAGACTGAACATAATGGTATTTTGGTCTGGGGCTTGCTGTTCAGGTAAATATACTAACGCTGACAATCCTGTTCTTTCAAGCATTTAGATTATTGGCTATCCGAGTTTTTCCATAGTCTTTTTTTTTTTTTTTTCCCTCCTTTCTTCAAGATCTGTAACTAATGGACTGATTGCTGTTACATTTGGGAGCTTCACCTACGCCACAACTGAAAAAGTGAGAAGAAGGTAAATCTTGAATCTTGTTTGGATGAGATTGTATATATATATGTATGATATGTGTGTGTGCTTAATAAATGCAATTTTAGAAATACGGTTAGACTCAGTTACAGTGTTGATACCGTCCTTAGGAGGCCTTTGTAACTTGCAGCGTAGGGGACAGGATTGCTTATGTGTGTTATGCTTTGATTTGACTTAACAATTGAATGGAACCTTCCTGCCCTACAGGAATTTATACAGCTGTGGTTTCCTGTAATTAATACTTCTGTGCTCCCCTGGCTGTTAAGAAAGGGTGGTCGTTCCAAGGGGTATATGGCTGGAGTTCTTGTTACAACCAACAGTAATGTGAGGTGGTGTCGTTCTCACTATTCTGGGAGGTCCTTAGGATATAAAAGGGTAATGTTACCCAAATCACCCCTGAGTGTGTGGAATGAACACTAATCATAGGCCAGTCTTTTTCTCATTCTCTTTTCCTTACATAAAAGGAGTTTTTAATGATGACGTCTTTGAAGTTGTTGTGACTTTTCCTGTGTGAGTCTTATTTTTACTTTTCAGTCTAGTTAGCCCAGTTTACTCAGTATACCAGCGAGGTGCCATTCATGGAGTTTCCACAGGCTTAAGGCCTAACTCTTGATATCAAGAGTTTTTTGGAACTGTGAACCGACCTCACCCTCACAGACTTTCCTTTTTTCATGATGACCTGTTTTTAGGGCCTAGTTGTATTTGTGAATACTCGGTACAATAGATAACTGACTTTAGTGCAAACTAATGATATATTTTAAATGTAATTAAATAGAATGTCACTTGGTTTTTGTTTCATTAATGTTTTTGTGTTGTACCAGTAGCATGTTATGTATACAGTATTTTCTCAGTAGTCCGGATCATCTCTGACATAAAAGAATGTACTTTACTTGTAGCACCTACAGTTGTTTAGATGCACAGTTTTATGATGACGAAACCGTAACGGTAGTTCTTAAAGACACAGTGGGGCGCGAAGGAAGAGACAGACTCTTGGTCCAGTTGCCGTTGTCTTCAGTGTATAACAGTGAGGATTCTGCAGAATATCAATTCACTGGGGATTACTCGACAAGGTAACCACCTCCTTAGTAAGAGTATCTCTCTGTCATGACAGTTAAATGTTTTTTAATGTGTATCGCACATTTTAGTACCTTAGGTATGGTAGACAGTGGTTACTAGGAATAGTGGTAAAGTCAGCTGAGCAGAAGTACTAGATTTTATTTAAGAAAACACGGACTTCGGCAGCTCTTCTACCCTTTTGCTTTACTAATAAATCAAGAAGCATTTGCTAACATAAGGTGGGGAATTACCTGGAGTGGAGAATAGGATTTCTGTTAGTTCTGTTTTCAAGCATAGCATTAATCTCAGGTGATAGTAGAATTAATTATTTTAGATTTGCTCTTAGTGCTTTCCTACCAGAATTAGGACCTCGGTAGCCACATGGAGGGTACACAACCAATTCCAGAGATGGTTTTAGTTTTCTTAGATTTAAGTGAGTAGATCCCTCCTCTAATTTAAAAATGTGTCCATTTGCTTTCCTTGAAAAGGGATCAAAAACCGTAGTAAGATGACATTCTGGCTACTTGGAATGGCAGAATTTTCCTAGAAGATAGTATCATAGCTTTTTAGATAGTGGCTGATAGAATTCTATTGGAAATGGGAGTATTGGTAGAAATGAAACCCATGGTGGATCCTGTTACTACCCCTTGTAAACCAGGGAGAAGATCCCCTTTTCATTCCTGGGTTGGTTTCTTTCCCCTTCCCAGGCTAGATGAACAGCGTAGTGCTATTCCCACACGTACCATGCATTTTGAGAAGCATTGGAGATTACTGGAAAGTATGAAAGCGCAGTACGTTGCTGGGAATGGTTTTCGCAAAGTATCCTGTGTGGTAAGTATTTACAGATTGTTTACGGACTCAGTAACAGGAAGAAGTGACTTTGGATCTATGCGGTCCTTTCAGAAAGTGTAAACATTTTGTGATGTATTGCTTTTATTGATTATGAGCATGTTGTGGTCTTAGCTGTGTACCTTTCTTGTTCTGAGAAGTCTTACTGAGTAATAACAATTGTAGATGTTATTTATTTATTTATTTTTTAAGTAATCGCTACACCCAAAGTGGGGCTTACACTTATGTCCCCGAGACCAAGAATCGCATGCTCTTCTACCCAAGCTAGCCAGGAACCCCTGGCTTTTAATTATCATGACATTGTCACTGTTATAGGTAGAGATCCTTTTGCAGCAAATGAGGCTGAGTTTAGTGATTTTGTTGTAAATCAATGAAAAATAACTTTCGTATAAGACCATTCTTCAGATTTCTGATTTCTTATATATCACGTATTAGTTAAGCCATTAATTTAAAAACTCTTGAACCTTTTCTTCTCCAGTTGAGCTCAAATCTCCGTCATGTAAGAGTATTTGAAATGGACATAGATGATGAATGGGAGCTTGATGAGTCTTCAGATGAAGAGGAGGAGGCCAGTAATAAGCCTGTGAAGATAAAGGAGGAAGTGCTTTCAGAGTCGGAGGCAGAGAACCAGCCAGCCAGTGCTGCTTTAGCTCCAGAGATCGTCATCAAGGTGGAAAAACTTGACCCTGAGCTGGACCCCTAATCTAGCTTGCCATTATTTTGTACGTTCTCATTATGTCAGGAAGGACATGGGAGATGGACTAAGATGTTTTGGACCACTCTTAATTTTCTTTGTGTAACAAAGAAATAAACCATAGATTATATTTTTCCTTACTCTGCTTCATCTTCTCTTAGTGGTGTAGTCACTATGATAGACTTTCTTCTTGCTGAGATTTCTTTTTAATACTGTGTGCAGAATTCATATTTAAAGTAAAGATAAATTGAATGGGAAGAGAATTTCAGTCTTTTCTGTTAAAAGATAGGTACTAGAAATCATTCCTATATCAAGAAGAAATTAAATTTAAATAATCAAAATGTAGGTTACATTTATTCCTGTTTTTTCCATCTTCTTCTTTCTAGTTTATTCCAGGTCTCCAGAATACTTTCAAAATTATGTTTTCAAAGTAAATTACACTGCTTTATTGTAATGCTAAACAAGCCAAAAGATGGATGCTCCCTTTACGATCTAAATAGCAAAAACACTGTTTGGCACCGACGTGATTATCTTCTCGTTTTGTTGCCATATTTAAGCTCTGAATTCTTTGAATTGGCAGCATTTAGATGTGTCTTTTTCCTCTGTTTAGAATTGGTCAAGGACACACAGTGGCTTTCTGTGTAACGCCTTGGGAATGCTAGAAATGTGGATCAGCTAAACCTAACTTCACGTTGGTGCAGATGAACTGTTAATTTCCTGATGCTCATTCCTAAAGTTGAGTGGTATTGTCATGTGGCTTTCAAAGAATTTCTAGTTTATATATGAATTGTAGTATCAGTTCACCAATAAATGAAAAGAATCACTTTTTAAAGCTTTAAATATCTTTGGGTAGGAAAATATACTATAATCAGAGGAGTGGGTAACTGTAGGATTTTGTGTCATTTGTCTGTTTCTTTAAATAGTACCTGTTACACTTGGATTGTAGGTACATCATGCTTTAGATACTCCAGGTACCTCAGTTGGTCTGGTCTGTGTTGGTTTAAAGGGAAAACTGAAGAGAAGCCACTATTGTGTGCGTGAGCTTGGAACTCAGAGCTGTGATCTTCAGGAGACCAACTGTTAGCATGCAGCCTTGCACGTAGCAGGCCTTGAACATGATTAATACATAATTTACGTAAATGCTGATTGGTGGTTGGTCAGTTTCATGGCGTAATGTAGAGTGTCTTGAATTAACTTTTGTAAGCAAGAAAGGTAATCTGTCAGATGACATTACAGCTTGTTAGAATGAGTTACAGTTTCACAATGAGCAACCAGTTCTTTATTAGACAGTAATCTGCCCCCGTGTGACTTCAGTGTGAAATTTATAAAGATTTTTGGATATGTGCACATTTGCTTCCTGCAGTTCCAGCCTAGGGATAAATCGAAACCAAGACTCCCAGACTCTGCCTTCATCCTGAGCCAAGAATCAGTACTGTTGATGTATAAGCTATCCCATAACGTCAAGTTAAATTGATGTGAATCATCCTTAATCTTCGGAGAATTGTTTTTTCATTAATTCTTTCATTAATTCATTAATTCTTTTAATGTATGTGATAAATATTTAGGAACTGGATTTGTATGATATCAAAGTGTAGAAAGTTTTGAACTGATACCTGAATTCCTTTTTAAGTTTTAATAAGTAGAATGCAGATAATCTGTTTAAGTTTAGATATAAGCTATGATTTCCACACCATTGGACACTTTGCTTTTAATGTTTAGGAAGAATTTGACTATTGTAGACTATCATTTTATTTCCAGTTTATTTAATAGCAGATGCTAAATTTGAGTTTTGAATTTAGTGAGTAACCAGCAAAGTGGGCTGTGGAGGACCTTGGGCAGTGGACTTTTCCAGATGCAGGCTGTGTGTGGAGCTCTGGGCCCTGACCCTCATATAGTGGGCATAAGCGAGTGCCTGTCTAAAGGTTTGAGGGTTAAATGGGTGTTTGTAGAGCGTTGTGGTTGGTACATGAGACACCTGATGAAGATTAGCACTTATTGTAATTCCCGCTTCTCTTTTCCAGGATAAAATGTGTTGATTTTTTAGAAATTTAAACAGCCTTTGTTTTTTCTTTTTCTTGTTCTTCTTCTTGTTCTTGTTCTTCTTCTTCTTCTTGTTCTTCTTGTTCTTGTTCTTCTTCTTCTTCTTCTTTTTTCTTGGTGCCTGACTTAATGGGACTGTGACAATAGTTTTCCTCTAATTCTCTGGCTTTGTAGTGTGTTGTTTTTTTTTTTTTTTTTTTTTCTAATTCTCTGGCTTTGTGGTTTTATTTTTTTTCATTCTTGATTTTTTTTTCCAAAACAAAAATTTTACACTTATCAGAATGCTAAAAGATTTTATCTTTATTCAAAGCATTTGAATTTAAATGTGAAGAAAACTCTTAGGTTCTAGTATAACCTTGGGTTATATGACACCATAAACCTTGGGTTTATGACACCATCAACTAGGGAATCTCTCTTAGATACAGATACCTCAGTTAATCTAACTGCTTCCCATTGTTATGGAAATCAAGCAAGCAAACACGTGCTAAATACTTCTGGAGAATGCTGTTATTGAAATCATGGGTTGCGTGAATTCTCTGGACAGATCAGTTTCTTTGGCACCCGTTGAAGTTGTGGCAATTATTATAGACCGATTGCACCTATTAGAATATACATTTGTCCAACATATCACTTTTAGTTCTCGCTGAGCAGAGAGATGGTACTTAGAATTACACTAAGTCAAGGTCACAAAAACCTTACAGCATGAGAGTAAGGATTATGTTAAAGCAGGAAATAGTGTTTGAACTCTTAGGAATTATCAGTTCAGAAATTCTCAATTGTTCAAGGGTTAGTTCTATGAAAATGAATTGTTAATATGTGGGTAATCGATGTTTTTCACTTTCTGAGCTCACTAGAACAGGATTTTCCATGAAGCAGGTATCACCACATCAAAATTGCCTGGGCCGTTGATTAAATATGCAAATTTATGCCACCTAATTTTATGCCCACTAAAGCTGAGAACCTTTATATTGTGTGGAGGCTATTTTTTAGTGATCAGTGCTTATCATTTTTCAATTAAAAGCTGTTCCCTGGGGCGCCTGGGTGGCTCAGTCCGTAAAGCGTCCCACTTCCGCTCAGGTCACGATCTCACGGTTTGTGAGTTCGAGCCCTGCGTCAAGCTCTGTGCTGACAGGTCAGAGCCTAGAGCCTGCTTCAGATTCTGTGTCTCCCCTCTCTCTGCCCCTCCCATGCTCACACTCTCTCTGTCTCTGTCTCTCAATAATAAACATTAAAAAAAAAAACAACTCCATTAGGTGCATTGAAAACTGTATTTTTTCCCTTACAAATGACCCTGATGCGAATTTTACATGCAACATGTGCCCAGTTACGTAGGTGTGTTTAAATGATGGTGGGCCTAATTGTACCCTGAGTCTGTGCACTGGAGCATGTAGAACTGGATCCTGTAAGGCCACATTTTAACCTTAAGCTCATGGTCAGCTGAGTGGTAGATGCTGAGGTGGGTCTGTATGGGCCAGCCAGGTTGGTTAACAGGCCATTAGGACTCATAAATGTCACCTTTGCTCTGGTGTGTGCAGTCCGACTGAGCACACAGCACCCTGAGACACTGGGTGTAGTGATGATAAATGCATCCTGCATCATGACTAAATGATACAGTGTTTATTGACTTGGTGGATGTTTTAAGTGTGAAAGCAAGGAGACAGGTTTGTAATTCACGCATCCTGCCCTTCCAACTTCCAGTGTTGTCGTATCCTCCCAACCAGATTGGAAACTTCAGGAAGTCTTTGTGTTTTTTTGTTTTAATTTATTTTGAGAGAGAGAGAGAGAGAGAGCCTCTCAAGCAGGCTCCGCACTGTCAGCACGGAGCCTGACGTGGGGCTCGAACCCACGAATTGCGAGCTCGTGACCTGAGAGGAAATCAAGGGTCGGACACTTAACCGACTGAGCCACCCAGACGCCCCAGGAAGTGTTTTGATTCACTCCTGTATTCCTCATTCCTGTTGCACAGTGACCATTATTGTTTTAATTTGTATGTTTTCCACTTTCAGGTATTAGAGCTGGGTCTTTAGGAGCCCAGCTATGTACTATAAATTGGTATCCGCGACTGTAAATGTGTTAAATGATGCTGCAAAATCTACTAACGTTGATAACGTGTTCCTTACCTTTTTCCCTTCCACCGCTGTGTCCCGCCCACTGCTGCGGGAAGAGGTGTGAAGGATAAGTGTATGTAAATACGATGTGGTTTGTTCTTAGGCTGTAACGCCAAGATCTCCGAGTAGCAGAGTGGACATGGAAGGGGCGAAGACCGTTGTCATGGGGTCGTAGGGGGTATAGAGCCCATTTTCCCCCCTGCTGCAGGAGGAGCCGTCAGAGGAGACTTGGAAAGAGTAGCCCCGGAGGCAGGAGGAGACCCAGGTGACGGGTTTAATGGCAACCCAGTCAGGGGAGCCGTCAGTCACGTCAAATGCTGCCAAGAAGTGGAGGAAGTGAGTGATGAGGATTAGCTCTTACGTCTGAAAAATTGAGTCAGTGGTGGTTGCCGTTGGGGCAACTTTCAGCCTTGTTAGCATGTTCTCCAAGACTCTGCCCCTGCAGTCTTCAGCAGTCCTCTCAAGGCTTCCCCCTGGCAGACTGGCTTTCTTTCCTTTTCTTGGAAGAACCGAATTCTTTCTACCCCAGGGCTTTGGGATGCACTGTTTGCCAGGAATGCCTTTCCCTGACGTTTCACAGGCTTAATTCTCTTTCTCACTTCCTAAAGCCCACTGTTATTTTAGGAGTCTCTACCCCTCCCCCTCATGCCACTTGCCACAGTTAGCACTTATGTCCTAATTGGGTGCTTATTTTATTGCCTAAGTTAGATTACAAACCCTGTAACAGAGACCGTGCCCATTTTGTTTACCTCCCTACACCCAGTGCCTGCTGTAGTGCCTAGCATGCAGTAGGTGCTCAAGAAATACTTGATCGGATTACCGAACATGCTAACATACAGCAGAGTAGACACTGGTTTGAGGGTATGAAAGAGAAATTATCCTGAAGTTTTAACATTACAGTGCATTGAATTCGTTCACAAATTTGTTGTGCCCCCAAATTTGCAAACTGACCGACAGATTACATTCCTCACGATAGAAACTTATCATTGTTGGTCCAGCCCGTGCCTGCTGAAAGTGACAATGAGCAGTCTTCCTCGAGCCACCCCCTCTATCCAGAGACTGGTGACCTTACACCTAGATTTCCCAGTCGGGATTCTGAGTTTTCAGCCTCCATATCATTTTAAGGCCTTTGTTTTTGTGACTTTCAGAAATGATGGGTTTAAAAGATGACTTGTAGTTAAAAAAAGACTTCAGTCGTGATGCCAACAGAAATGGGTTCCAAGGGTGGAGGGTGGTGGCGGGAGCCCGGTGGGAGTGGGTGTGTGGAGCGGGTGTGAGTTGAGGAAGTGGGGGGCCGCCGATGGGGGCAACGTGTGAAGAATTTCGCTGCAAGAGTAGGAGGGGGCATGGATGGCATCAGGAGCTTTTTTTAAAAAAGATGATGATAGGAAAGCATATTTATACAGCACAGCAGTGATGCACGGAACGGGGAGAAACTGACCATTTCTCGAGAAAAGAGAAGCGTGAGTGCAAGTGAAATCCTTGAGAAGGCAAAAAGAGTGTGAGACCCAGTGACCGAAGGGAGGCCCAGCGTTGGGCTGGAGCACAGTGTCCCTTGCATCCTAACAGGTGCCTGTGGGGACACGGGCGGCTGGTGCAGTTTCCCCTGTGAACTAGGTGTCACGGTCTCCGGAGAGTGACAAGCAGTGACTTCCCCCCACTCGCTGGGAAAGCGGGGGTGTCGAGGGTGCCCTGGAGACATGTGGTGTCACTTTAAAGTGAGTCCACTTACTGGGATCATTTTGTCTCGCTGGAGCATTGTTTTTT
>NW_024412376.1:148258392-148265631 GCF_014898765.1 Herpailurus yagouaroundi | reverse complement strand
GGGGGTTTTGCCAACCCATTACAAGCAGGCAGGGAAGGGGAGGGGATGGGGAAGTAGTAACACAGTGACAGGGTCAGCGGATTGGAAGGTGGAGGATTGTGGGATTTTGGAACCAGAAGACAGGCAATGGCTGGCGAGGGCTGTTTGCAGTCACTATGCCAGAGGTGGCGAAGCTGACACCTGGTCTGTATGCCTGCCTGTGGTGCTGGTGACCGCTACTGGGAAAGGAGGGAACTCCTGGAGCTAGGGGGTCAAGAACGGAGTGTCCAGCCGGGGTTCCGGATGGCTCGCACGCGTGTCTGTTAAAGTCACCAAACGATGGCAGCAGTGATAGTGGAGAAGGTGAGAGGGCGTGGGCGCTGAGGTCACCCATGAATGAGGACACGTGGCCAAGCAACGAATGATAGTAGCAAGGGCAACCGAGGAGAACAGGAAGCTGTGTGTATGTGCTTTGAAAGGAAAGGGTGCCTTGGGTGGCTCAGTTGGTTGAGCGTCCAGCTTGATTTTGGCTCAGGTCACGTTCTCACAGTTTGTGAGATTGAGCCCTACATTGGGCTCCGTGCTGACAGCACTGAGCCTGCCCGGGATTCTCACTCTCTCCCTTTCTGTGTGTTCCTTCCTCCACTCATGTGCATGCTCTCTCTCTCAAAAATAAATAAGTAAAAACATTAAAAAAAAAAAAAAAAAAGGGCTTGGAGGGAGTCAGCAACTGACTCACAGTCTCCTGGTAGGTAGTGAGGCCGAGGTTCAAACCTGGGCAGGCTGAGGCCAAGCCATGCTCCTAAAGCCCTGGGCAACTGCGAGGAGCTTGAAACAGATACCCATGCTTCTAGGGATACGGTGCAGAATAAAATACTAAACCAGCATGGAGGCATGGATCGTGTTTGTAATTCCTGTATCAGCCGTAAGTTAGTACTTCTTCCATCTGGGCCACCCAGTAAAGGCTGTAATGAATATGGAGGTCTGCTTTGATTTGATTTTGAAGCTGGACGCAGCAGCCCTCCCTGTTGGCTTTGGGAGGCCATGTGTAGGGCTGCTGTCTGGCCTAATCATGCCTTTTTTTTTTTTTTTTTTTTTTTATCCAAGTTAGTTAATGTATAGTGTAATAATGATTTCAGGAATAGAATTTAGTGATTCATCACTTACGTATACCACCCAGTGCTCATCCCTACAAGTGCCCTCCTTAATGCCAGTCACACATTTAGCCTGTCCTCCACCCACCTCCCCTCCAGCAACCCTCAGTTTGTTCTCTGTATTCAAGAGTCTCTTATGGTTTGCCTCCCTCAGTTTTTATCTTATTTTTCTTTCCCTTCCCCTGTGTTCATCTGTTTTGTTTCTTAAATTCCACATGTGAGTGAAATCATATGATATTTGTCTTTTTCTGACTTATTTCACTTAGCATAATACACTCTAGTTCCATCCATGTTGTTGCAGATGGCAAGATTTCATTCTTTTTGATCACCGAGTAATATTCTACTGTGTGCATTGTGTGTGTGTGTGTGTGTGTGTGTGTGTGTACACACACCATGTCTTTATCCATTCATCACTTGATGGACATTTGGGCTCTTTCCATACTTACTTTGGCTATTGTTGACAGTGCTGCTATAAACATTGGGGTGCATGTGCTCTTTTGAATCAGCATTTTCGTATCCTTTGGATAAATACCTAGTTTCAACCTTCTGCATGTTGCTGTCCAGTTCTCCCAGCACCATTTGTTAAAGAGACTGTCTTTTTTCCATTGGATGTTCTTTCCTGTTTTGTCAAAGATGAGTTGGCCATACGTTTGTGGGTCTAGTTCTGGGGTTTCTATTCTATTCCATTGGTCTATGTGTCTGTTTTTGTGCCATGGATAAATACCTAGGAGTGCAGTTGCTGAGTCATAGGGTAGTTCAGTTTTTTTTTTTTTTTAATGTTTATTTTTGAGAGAGAGACAAAGCACAAGCAGGGGAGGGGCAGAGAGAGAGGGAGACAAAATCTGAAGCAGGCTCCAGGCTCCAAGCTGTCACCACAGAGCCTGACACAGGGCTCAAACCCATGAACCATGAGATCATGACCTGAGCTAAAGTGGGATGCTTAACCTACAGCCATCCAGGTGCCCCTATTTTTAATTTTTTGAGAAACCTCATACGGTTTTCCAGAGTGCCTGCACCAGTTTGCATTCCCACCAGCAACGCAAAGGGGTTCCCTTTCTCTGCCTCCTCGCCAACATCTGTTAAAATGAACAACTCTGGCCTAATCCCGTCTTTAGTGCACTGCTGCTCAAGGAAATGACTGTGTGGGAGAGCAGAGAGGCGGCCCGAGGTGACTGCTTAGGACAGTGGGCTTTAGTGAGCCCTTGCTCAAGGGCCGGACAGGACCCTGGAGGAGCTCAGACTGAGCCATCCGCCTTTCCCGCTGTGTGAAGGGACACTTCAGGGCCTGGGAACCTCTAGATCTGCCAAGTTGTGCATGAAAATCCTGAGGGCTTGGGGCTGCAGATGTTCTAGGGCCAGATCTGACGCTGGTGGTGATCAAAGGGTCTCTTCGTGCACCTGCTGCTGCCCATCTCCCTTCTCCTTGTCCGCGTTTGGCTTGTCAAGCTTCTCCTAGGCAGCAGTCTGTCGTAGAGGAGAGCATGGGAGAGACTGCGAGGTCTCCCACAATTCTCGGAATAGCTCCGCGACCAGGGAATTGCTACCCTTGTCTTACAGAAAAGAAGTTCAGAGAGTTTCGCTGTCTGTGAGTCACACTCGTAGGTGGTAGAACCAGGATGCAGGACAGATGATCTGACCCCAGATAATAATAATTGCTAACAGTGCCTGAGTGCGTACTGGGAGCCGGGCACCATTCCGAGCACATCTCATGAATAACTCCTTCATGCCTCACCACAGTCCTACAAGGCAAGTGCTATTATTGGCATCCTCCCTATTTCACAGATGAAGAAACTGAGGCATCGGGAAGCTTTCTAGCTTGTCCATGGTAATTACATGAGCAGCAGGGTGGGATACGCATGTGAGGCCAGGCAGTATGGTACAGGACCCTTGGGTTTAACCACTCTACGTGCTGCCCTTCTGGGGTCTGTGTTGTTCCACGACACTGCCCTGCGCCCCCTTGCCAGCTGCCTTGCCCACGGCCGTCTCCTGAGCACCGTCTTCTGCAGTGGCATGGCCACCATAATGTCTGTGTGGCATGGATCACAAGGTTTCAGTCTTCAGATGCTCCTTCATCTGTGATTACTGTCAGCTCTGTGAGGAAACAGGCCGTGAGAGGGAGTGATGCTTTCCCCTGCAGATGTAGGGGTGGCAGGCCCCCCCCTGCCTGTAGAGCTGGGACAAGAACCCCAAATCCTGACCCCTACGATGAGTGTGGTTTCCTCCCAGACAGTACTGCCCACCAGCCAGTCGCACATGTCCTCTTCCTGTGCCTCCTGAGGAGGTGTGTGTGTGTGTGCACAAGCACATGTGCGCACGTGTGTGTTCAGGTGTCATAGAGCCATGGTGTGTGTGTGTGTGTGTGTGTGTGTGTGTGTGTGTGTGTGTGTTCAGGTGTCAGATCTGTGCTCTGTGTGTGTGTGTGTGTGTGTGTGTGTGTGCAGGGTTCATAGAGCTGTGCTCTGTGTGTGTGTGTGTGTGTGTGTGTTCAGGTGTCAGATCTGTGCTGTGTGTGTGTGTGTGTGTGTGTGTGTGTGTTCAGGGTTCATAGAGCTCTGCTGTGTGTGTGTGTGTGTGTGTGTGTGTGTGTGTGCGCGCGCGTGTGTGTGTGTTCAGGTATCACAGAGCTGTGCTTTCTTCCGCAGAAGGGTTACAGAGGGGCAGCCGCCCACCTGTATTGTGCTGTGAGTGTTCTCTGTCCCATTTTCCAATCCATCAAGATTGTTTCGCATTTTGTTGGTCTACAGGCTTGCAGCGGGTAAAGGCGCCCACAGAGAAAGGAAAGCAGGTGGGCTTGGGGAGAGGCAGAGAACTCATCTTCAGAATGAAGCCTCGGGCCAGATGGGGCAGATGTGCGGTTTGCAGTGGGAAGGCCATTCAGAACAGAACGGTCAGTGGTGGACACCGAGGAGGACCGTGAGACTCAGTGACACACAAACCAGAAAAACACACTTGGACCACGAATCGTAGGCTAGAAACCATGATAATGCAGCACCGAGGAAACAACAGTTATGTCTTGTGTTTTTTACACAAAGTGGCTCAGGACATCACACGTCAGGGCACCTGGGTGGCTCAGCCGGTTAAGGGTCTGACTCGATTTCGTTTCAGGTCATGATCTCACAGATCGAGCCCCGCGTCAGGCTCCCGGCTGTCAGTGCCGAACATGCTTGGGATTCTCTCACCCTCTCTGCCCCTCCCCCTCTCATTCTCTCTCTGTCTCTGTCTCTCTCTCTCTCTCTCTCAAATAAATAAACATTAAAATACAAAAGAACATCACACGCCAATTATCCCATTTACTCACTCCACATGTAAGGGGGGCTTGATGGGGTGAGACAGTCTGGGTGGGAAGTGGGGGAGCAGAACGTGAGCTAATGTAGCTTCCATTTGACAAGTGGGAGTTGAAGGAACAGATTTGCAGATTGGCGCAGCCATGCCACTCACTGAAGAGTTGTGCCCTGTGGGAAGCCCAGTCCCTGAAATTCATGGTGTCTGGGCACCGAGTCCTATTTGGGAAGCCACAGCGCCCCCTGGTGCCTGAGAAGTCTAACTCTAGCCTCCAGCAGGCCAGCACCCAAGGCTCCCAGCCCACAGGGCCAGGTCTGCATAGCTGAGCCGTCTAAGGTAGGAGGGAGCTGCTCCCTACGGCCACGGCCACGGCCATGTGGGTTTCTGAGGGGGCTCTGTGGGAATGCCTCCACCCAGGAAACCCCACCACAGCATAGGCTTTCTGGCTAATGCAGGGTCACCAGACAGTGTGCTCGGCTAGGCCCAGCAGCCCGGGAAGGACACCCCAGAGAGGGTGACTGTGTGGGAGGGTCCCCATCAGGAGAGGGGGTTCCTGAGGTCTTCTGGGCTCGCCAGGTGGAGGATGGTTGGAAATCCCTGCAGAGGGCAGCAGTTCACTTGTTTGTGCAGTTCATGTGTAAATCGCCTCCAAGACGTAAGTGTGAAACTGGGCCTCATGCTCTGAAGAGCCAGGCTTAGTTCAAGGCTTTCTGGGGATAAATGGAGACCCACCAAATGAGCATAAGCAAAGGTGGTTTATTCTGAGTTTGCAGGGGTGTCAGCCGCCGGCAATTGTGGGTCGGCAGAGACTCAAAGCAGGCAGAGGAGTGGGAAAGCTTTATAGGGGAGAAGAGGGTAGCCCCAGGTTTGCACCAGTTGGAGGCTGCTGGCCCCGGGAAGCTGGAGGCGGGTTAACTAGAAACTGGGGTGCAGGGTGGGCTTCCTCTGGGTAGTCCTAAGTTGGAAACCGGAACAAAAATTAGGGAAGCTGTCAGTTATTGATCAAGTCCTGGCCACTTGGGGCTAGTTGTTACCAGTTTCCCGGATGGTTACTAGAAATAGCAATGTGACTTCCTGCAAGAATGACCTCTAGCAGGCTGGCTTCTTGGGCTGGGCATGGTAGATAAGGGGTTGGTTTCCTGGGCAGGCCGCCACGGCCTGTGGGGCAGACTCCTATTTTTGTATGCGGTCTGGCCACTGACCATCTGTATGTTTCGTCTCTCACTCTGCTGTTGCTACCTTGAATTCCGGACAGGGGTTTCCATATTTTCATTTCACACTGGGCCCCTCAAAAGATGTAGCCATTTCTGTGTTCATCTTTGGACTCATGACCAAGCCAGCTTTTGTGTGGTTTTGAGTGGAGGCTGATTCAGCTGCAGTTTTCAGCTTTTACTCAGAATGGGAGACGGTAATGTCACCAGGTACCTGGTGGGGCCCAGGCCCAGGCACCCAGGAGGAGGCCCTCAGGGCCTGGCCAGTGTGCCGTTTCCTTTTCCAGCTGGAAGCTTCTCTGGTGTGTGTCTTGCATCCTGGCATGGCCAGGGTCTTCTGGGCAGCGGGAGTCATGAGTGCGGGCCAAAACGATCTGTCTGCCTTGGGTCAAATCTCACTAATTCAGACCCTGTTGGTTTTAAGCAGACAGGTTTTGGTCTCTTTTTGGAAAAAAAGAAAAAAAAGATTTGCTAAGCAAACGCACTGTACAAAAATTTGCACGGAGAAGGGCAATATTAACGTGCTGAGAGCAAAATTTTCAAGGACCTCATAAGCACTGTGTTTTACAAAACCAGTGAATTACCTTCTGAGTGTAAAATGTAATTTCAGTGCATTCGTTGCTATTCCTGTGTTGGAAGAGGTCATTAAGAGGATGTGATCGCCGGTTGACCCATGAGCTGGACTTCGGGAGATCTGAGGCTCCCCTGTTCTTGAAATGTATATTCTGCCCACTGTTTTCACAGTGGGAGCTGTTGAAAGGATGTAGCCTTGAGAGAGTAACGTGGCGTTGAGACTGTCTGGATGGTATGTGTAACTAAGCCACATTAAGGCCTCCACATGAAGTTTTAAGATTCTGGTCGCTGCAGGTGGTGGGGGCAGAGCTACTGGTCTCGCAGCCCCCAAGACAAGCCCCTTGTTTTATGACACCTGCCACTTACAAGTCTGGAGTGACCTGCCTCTTTCTGCCAGAGCCAGCTCCCAGGCCACACTCTGTCCCTTCGCGGCCACAAGGCCTTACCCAGTCGACTTTACCTCTGTGGGCCTCATCTTCCTCATCCGTGAAATGGGACAGTGATCCTGCACTGTGGGGGCCCAGTGAGGCTAAAGGAGATCATGTTCACATAGAGGGGTTAGTGTGGGCTGGCCCAGATCCACACTCAATACACCCAGCCATCGCTGCCCTGGCTCGCTTGTGGGGCTAGCCCGAAGATCATCACCATCACCTTGCTGCTTTGGTTAAGGTTTTCTTTCTGGTCAAAGAAAATGTTCCCATTGAATGTCCCCTCAGACCTCAGCTCTGGCTTGGAATGCCCTCCAAACTCTCAAAATATGACAGTCTTTCTCCACTGAAGGTATTTGAGAGAATACGCCGCAGGGGCTCTGGGCAGCCGACAAAGAGGTCCTCCCTAAACTTTTGGAAAACCAGTGGTATGGGCTGGAATAGAAGTATGGCCTCCCGGGGCGCCTGGGTGGCGCAGTCAGTTAAGCGTCCGACTTCAGCCAGGTCACGATCTCGCAGTCCGTGAGTTCGAGCCCCGCGTCGGGCTCTGGGCTGATGGCTCGGAGCCTGGAGCCTGTTTCCGATTCTGTGTCTCCCTCTCTCTCTGCCCCT
>NW_024412376.1:148205204-148258292 GCF_014898765.1 Herpailurus yagouaroundi | reverse complement strand
TGTGAGTTCGAGCCCCGCGTCGGGCTCTGGGCTGATGGCTCGGAGCCTGGAGCCTGTTTCCGATTCTGTGTCTCCCTCTCTCTCTGCCCCTCCCCCGTTCATGCTCTGTCTCTCTCTGTCCCAAAAATAAATAAACGTTGAAAAAAAAAAAAAAAAAAAAAGAAGTATGGCCTCCGGCGTGGCCATGTTCAGGAAGGAAGAGCTTGTTTGCATGCAAAGGTCTGAGGGTCGTTTTGGAAGAAGCCCCCTGCTCTGTAGTTACACCTCCAAAGCAGAGCATTGGGGATGGGCTGGGGACACAGTAAATGGTGCGGATGAGTAACCAGCAACCATGGCAGTGCTGCCTTCCTCCACACCCGGGTGTCCTCCCTGCTCCCCTGTGACACTATCAGCTTCAAGACTGTAGCATCTGACTGGTCCTGGTACGGGCGACTCCTGGGACAAGGCAGCCATGATACTTTGCAAACACCTGGTGCTTACCTTGGTTCTGAGTGGCCAGAGGAACACAGTCAGTACTCCCGAAATCTGGCCATCTGCCCACTGCCCCAGTTTCTTGGTGACCTTGATCCCACCTGCCCTGCCTCAGAACTTTGTAGTCTTCACAATGTCTCCAGGAGGCCTAGGGAACACCTGAGTTACAGAAAACAAGATTCAGATTCACTTCTTTTGATTGAACCAAATCCAAGGGTTTTTGACCCAAGAACAAGTACCAGGCTTCTTCTAATTGACTGTCAAAAAATGTATCACACAAACCAAGACGAGCCTTGTATCTTGCTCAGGTTCTCCCAGAGCTGTCACAGGCAGAGTCCACACCAACTCCATCATCACCCCTGCTTCCTGGATCTCTTACCTCCCTAAGTCAGTGCCCTGTTTGCGGGGAGCACATTTTCCAGAAGCATCCTGAGAAAGGGCACATGGGAGTAGACTTTCTGAGGTATCTTACCTCTGAAAATGTCTCCCACATCTATGGACACCTTGGCTGGGTGCACGTTTCCAGGTTCCATTTCCCCTCGGGGTTTGGAAGGCACTTCCCCTTACCCTGCAGCTCTCTGTGGTGCCAGTGACCTGTCCTTCATATGAGATGACCTGGTTTTCGGTTTTGTGTCTGTTTTCTCCTCTGGATATGTTTGGGTCATCCCTTCCCCCCCAGTATCCTGAGATTTCACAGTGATGTGTCCCTATGTGGGATTCTTTCCATTCATTCACTGGGATCTTCAGGGGCTTTCATCTAGAAAGCCAGGCCCACAATTTACAAAGAATAATAAATCATGCAGTAGCCTTTGCTGTAGGTTCTCAGAGAGTACTTTCCTTGTTGTGGCTGAATTCTTAAACTGTAACTGACTGTTCGCTGCAAATCAGACGTGATTTGACAAAATCAGACTACCAGTCAATACCCGTTTCCTATCCAGTTCTGCAAAGAGGGTGTTTGTGTCATTGATGAACACGTGTACCTTCCATATGATTGTTGGTTGATGTTTCCATTTATGTTAAGGAGTAAGACAGACAACAAAGATGTTGTACCTCGCAGACACAATAGGCATAAATAACCTCAAAAGCACGGATAACAATAGTATGTCATAAAATGGTGCGTAGTTATGAGAAGTAAGGAATTTTGAGTGTTCGTTGCGTTTGTTTTTATTTTTTTTTTTAATTTTTTTTTTCAACGTTTATTTATTTTGGGGACAGAGAGAGACAGAGCATGAACGGGGGAGGGGCAGAGAGAGAGGGAGACACAGAATCGGAAACAGGCTCCAGGCTCTGAGCCATCAGCCCAGAGCCCGACGCGGGGCTCGAACTCACGGACCGCGAGATCGTGACCTGGCTGAAGTCGGACGCTCAACCGACTGTGCCACCCAGGCGCCCCAATTGCGTTTGTTTTTAATACAATTTATTTAATTGTAAATCTATAGAATGTAATTTATAGAATCCACTTTTTAAATTCTCAGGAACTTTTCAAACTGGTTGCCTCCGAACCAGAACAAGACAGCTCCAGATCAGCTCTGGAATCCGTGTCCTTCAGCTCTGGGGCTTTTTAAAAGAGATTATTATTATCTTGATTTTTTTTTTCTTCACTTTATTTTTCTCTGTTCTGTTTGTCTGGAATTCATGTGAACTCATTCTCTTACTTTTACAATCTTTTTTCTCTTTCTTTTTAAAAGGTCTCATTGCTTTTTTGCTTTATTTTCTGAAAGGTCTCCTCAACTTTAGCTTCCAATCTTTAATTTTAATTTTTTTCTGGCATATTTTAATTTCCAAGAGTCCTTTCTTATTCCTTGATTATTATTATTTTCCTCTTCCATCTCCTCCTCCTTCTTAGAGATCCTGTTCTTGTCTCATGGGTATCTCTGTCCATGTATGATGTCCCTGAAAATGCATGTGATTTCTGTGTATGTATTTAGTTTTTATTTCCAAGCATTATCTGTAGCTTGACTTTGGGCACATGGACTTAGAGGTGCCTTTGACGTATCCAGGTGTGATTGTTGGCTACCTGGTGTGTTCAGAAGAGTGTTTTAAAATTGCAGTATAGAGGGGTGCCTGAGTGGCTCAGTTGGTTGAGTGTCTGACTTCAGTTCAGGTCATGATCTCGTAGTTTGTGAGTTTGAGCCCCGCATCAGGCTCTATGTTGACAGCTCAGAGCCTGGAGCGTGCTTTGGATTCTATGTCTCCCTCTCTGCCCTTCCCCCACTCGTGCTCTGTCTCTCTCTCTCTCTCTCTCTCTCTCTCAATAAACATTAAAAAACATTAAAGAATAAAATTGCAATATAGGGACACCTGGGTGGTTTAGTCAGTTAAGCATCCAACTCTTGGTTTCCACTCAGGTTATTGATCTTACAGTTCATGTGTCCGAGCCCCACATCACATCAGGCTCCATGCTGACAGTGTGGAAACTTCTTGGGGATTCTCTCTCTCTCTCTCTCTCTCTTTTTCCCCGTCTCTGCCCCTCCCCCACTCATGCTGTCTCTGTCTCTCTCAAAATAAATAAATTAAAAAAAAAAACACAACAACTTTAAAATCGCAATATAGGGGCACCTGGCTGGCTTAGTCGGTAGGGCATGTGACTCTTGATCTTGGGGTCATGAGTTTCAAGCCCCATGTTGGGCCTAGCTTACTTAAAACACACACACACAACAACAACAACAACAACAACAACAACAACAACAACAACAACAACTTAAAACTGAATAGTCAAAAATAAAATTGGAATATAACTTCAGAAATTGGCCTGGGTGTGATGAGGTCATCTAAGGAGGGAACAGAGAGTAAGACAAGTACAGGGTCTTGGTAGAACCCGGCCGTGGGCCTCCCAGATGTGAGGACCCTGCAAAAGGGACTGACTGGCAAAGGAAACCGAGAAGGAGCAGCTGGGGAGGCAGGAGGGAGCCGAGGTGTCAGAGAAGCCAAGCTTTCGAGAAGGAGGGGTGGTCAAGCGTGGAAGATCCTGAGAGGCCCATAAGTTGGGAGTGAACGCTCTTCAGGTGAGAAAGCCCATGGAGTGGTTTGTGGCTCATCCTTTAGACCCAAGTGTCCGCCTCTAGTCTTCATTTCCATTTTATTCCTTGACTTTCGAGCTCATACTCCCGAGATGCAGTGTTTCCACATCAACACGTGCTTTCATTTCTTGCACCTCCTACTCTTCCTCTTCACGCTCATTTAATTAGCACCTACTGCGTGCGGCACTGTGACCTGCATTATTTCATCACTGTGTTGCCCTTGATAACGTGTGCGAACAGCCTCCTGGGTGACAGACGTGGTGCTTCACAAACACCGTCGTTACGCCTGGCAACAGCGCTGTGGTCATTTCACAGTGGAGTCACAGGCTCAGAGTGGTGAACGGACTTGCCCAGAGTCATACCCTGGGGAGGGGCCCGCAGGACCCCCAGCCTCATCTGAACAACTTCGAAGTGTTCACAGCTCTTTCCTTTTATCTGCACGTTGTCATTAACAGTGAAAACAGAGGGCCAGTACATCTGTGTCGAAACACCACGCTTAGGATCTTCTGCCCTGCCTTCCGAGGAAATGTCAAACACGTGGCAAGACCCACTTTAACTCCCCTGGGAGTCTACAACAGGGGTAAGAAGCCACAGGTCTTTAGTCTTGAGGTAATTCCAGATTGAAATAGAGACCTCAGACCCTTCTTTCCCTTTGATTCCTTTCCGCAACTACAGACACAAGAGTCTCATTGACCCTCCTCCCATAAAAAGTTGGGTAAACACATTGAGCCCCAGGCTTGCTTTTGATATCCCGCCACCTGGACAAGTGTTACCCAAAAGCCTTCAGACATTGGGTGGGCCTGTGGTGTGAGGGCGGGCTGGCTGGCTGTGAGTCCCGGGAGATGAACCCTCCTGGGAGGCCTTGGCTAACTCAGGAAACCTCTGCCCCTTCCACTGGATTTGGGGACAGACGGGACCACAGAGGGTGTCGGAGAAGTGGGGGGAGCCAATGGATGGAAGCATGAAGCTCCCCATGCTCTTGGAGAAAGCACTCAGAAATGTGAGCGGCTTCTGCTCCTACCTGTGGGCAAGAGAAAGGGTGAGAATTCCAGTCTGGACCCTTGGGTTCTACCCTCCTCTCCCACGCGATGTCTGGTGACCTTGAGCAAGTCACTGAATGTCTCTGTGCCTCAGTTTCCTCATCTGTAGGTTGAGAATTACCATGCTACCCGCTGCGGAAAGCTGTTGTCAATACGAAATGAGTTAAAACACGCAAAGTGGGGGCGCCTGGGTGGCGCAGTCGGTTAAGCGTCCGACTTCGCCAGGTCACGATCTCGCGGTCCGTGAGTTCGAGCCCCGCGTCAGGCTCTGGGCTGATGGCTCGGAGCCTGGAGCTTGTTTCCGATTCTGTGTCTCCCTCTCTCTCTGCCCCTCCCCCGTTCATGCTCTGTCTCTCTCTGTCCCAAAAATAAAAAATAAACGTTGAAAAAAAAAATTAAAAAAAAAAAACACGCAAAGTGCTTGTAACAGTGCTGGCCTTGGCCGGGTACCCCATGTCGGCTGTTGGTTCTGTAACAGTGATGCTGATTATTTTGTAGACAGGTGTCTTCTGCAGGCGGCCCTCTGCTGGGCGTTCTTTGGAATCCGTAGCCCTCACATTCCCTCTCCCAGAAACCGAGGAACTACTGTAAGATAGAGGCTAAGCTATGATAGGGATTAAATAAATAACACATGCTTAAGTCTTTTTATCATTTATGTGAGAGCCTAAGTACCTTTAGCTAGGAACTGTACGTTTTTTGTTTTGTTTTGTTTGTTTTAGAGAGAGAGAGTGCAAGGGAGAGGGGCAGAGGGAGAGAGAGAGAATCTTAAGCAGGCTGCATGCCCAGCATAGAGCCCAATATGGGGCTTGATCCCACAAACTGGGAGATCATGACCTGAGTCAAAATCAAGAGTCAGATGTTTAACTGACTGAGCCACCCAGGCACCCCTGTATGATTTTTATATGCCTTCTGGCCAGGAAGGGATCTCTCTCTCTTTTTTTTTAAATATTTTTTGTTTTGAAAGAGACACAGAGAGCACATGTACTCGTGCATGAGTTGGGAGAGAGGCAGAGAGAGGATCCCAAGCATGGTCTGTGCTGTCAGTACAGAGCCCGACACGGGTCTTGATCCCGTGAACTGTGAGCTGAAACCAAGAGTCAGATGCTTAACTGACAGCCACACAGGTACCCCGATCTTTTTAAACATAATTTACATATTTTTGCCTAAATTTCCAAAGTAATATGTATATTTGTGATAGAAAATGTGCAAAATACAGAAAAGCTCAGAAAAGCAAATAATAAAATCGCCCACAACCCTATCATCCAGAAAGAACACACCTGAGGATGTATCCATCCAGGTTTTTCATGCACATACACTTATTTTAGCAAGACTGAGATTATCCAATAATCTTGCATATAATTTTGCAACTTGTTCTTTTATTCAACATTATATTGTGACATAATTTTCAAGGGACTGTGTCTTACATACCTTTGTGTCTCTCTCTTTTTTTTTTTTAATTTTTTTTAACGTTTATTTATTTTTGAGACAGAGAGAGACAGAGCATGAACAGGGGAGGGTCAGAGCGAGAGGGAGACACAGAATCTGAAGCAGGCTCCAGGCTCTGAGCCATCAGCACAGAGCCTGACACGGGGCTTGAACTCACGGACCGCGAGATCATGACCTGAGCCGAAGTCGGACGCTTAACCGACTGAGCCACCCAGGCGCCCCATACCTTTGTGTCTCTTGTTGATTTTTTTAGGACAAGGTTTTGACCCTCTTGCTCAGGATTTCCAAAATGGAAGTTATTTATGGTCCCCTTTATAGGAAAAATTTCATGGGCACCCCCAAGAATCATCCATCAGTGAACCTTTGAGGTATCCTTGGGACCCAGTCTGAGAACCAGTACATGAGATGGATTGATAAATGAATAGAAGATGAATTAATGGATGGATGTGGCCAACAACACCTGCTGTGGCCGATACCTAACAGGGTTTATTGAAAAGGCTTCCTTTATGTGGGGTGAGGGTGCTTGTGGAAGCGATCCGTATCTGTTTAAGTGCAGGTCTGGTCTAGACCAACAGCCGGCCACACTTGCCGTCTCTGCTACTTGCCATCCATTCTATCTTTTGAGTCTTGTTCAGACTCCTTTTTTCATATTTGCAGCACACAGCTACTCCATCTGTAGCTGTTTCCAACTATCTATGACTCTAATTGTCAACCTGCTCGGCCAGCTTGGAAATATGTGAGATTGTCTCCACAAATCTAACCCACCACCATTTAAACATATATGTGTCCTGTATTCCTTTCAAACTAATAGAGTCTTAAAGTCCTGTATTGAAGTATTACACACATTAAGGACAGTAAGCAAATTATCACTGTATAGTTTGATGAATTATCATGAAGTGAAAACTTCCAGGTAACCTGTCCTCAGATTAAGAAACCGGATATTGTCAGAGTCCCAGAAACCTACTTTATGCCGCCTCCTGTCCTTACCATCCATTACTTTTGCCTGCCTTTGAACTTCATAGAAGTACACCTGTATGCACTACACATGTATTTTTTGTGATGTGTTTAATTTCTTTCTCTCAACATTATCTTTGTGAGATTCACTTGTGTTATGTGTAGGGACAATCAAATATCTTCATTGCCTTATATTCCATTGTCTGTATATACCACAATTTATTTATGTATTCTATTGTTGATATACATTGAGTTGTTTTCAGTATAAGGCTATTAGGAATGAAGCTTCTATGACCTTCTTGCACATATATTTCGTTAATATACGTAAACATTTCTTTTTTTTTTTTTACATTTATTTATTTTTGAGAGACAGAGAGAGACAGAGCGTGACCAGGGGAGGGGCAGAGACAGAGGGAGACAGGGAATCTGAAGCATGCTCCAGGCTCTGAGCTGTCAGCACAGAGCCCGACGCGGGGCTCGAACCCACAAATCGTGAGATCATGACCTGAGCCGAAGTTGGATGCTTAACCGACTGAGCCACGCAGGCACCCCTCCCCCCTGTTTTTTAAACAGAGAGGAAGATGAACCATAAGAAACTCTTAATGTTTACTTATTTTTCAGAGAGAGAGCGAGAGTGACCATGAGAGGGTGAGGTGCAGGGAGAGAGGGAGACACAGAATCAAAGCAGGCTCTAGGCTCTGAGCTGTCAGCACAGAACCTGACGTGGGGCTCAAACCCACGAACCACCCGATCATGACCTGAGCTGAAGTTGGACACTTAACCAGCTGAGCCACCCGGGCGCCCCCATATGTAAGCATTTCTGTTGGGATATACCTAGGAGTGAGTCATGAGGTGTATGCCAACAGTTTTTCAAAGTAGTTGTACCAAGTTACCCCCCCCCCCCGACTCGCAGTATAGGGACAATCCAGTTGTATCATCTCTTTGCCAAGACTTAGAATTTCCTGTCTCTTTCACCATAGCCATGCTGTTGGATGTGTAGTAGTATAACATTGTGGTTTCACTTGTATTTCCATAAGGACTTGTGAAATTGAACATCTTTTCGTATGTTTATTGGCCATTTATAAACCATCTTTTATGGAGAGCCTGTTCAAAGATCTTGCCTGGGGAAGGCGGAAGGGATTCAATCCAGAAATGGACTAGGGTCAGGCACTGAGAACTCTGGGCCACCGTTTTATTGAAAATTTTGGTATCTGTAAGGACTCACTCCAGGGTCACTGGGAAACAGTACCTCGTTATTCTGAGATGTCTGCAGCTGCAAAACGATGAGATGTCCATCATGTGACATGATGCCTGCAGGAGACTCTGTGTCTCACATGAGCTGGAATACGTCAGGCAGGTGATAGCTCATGAGGAGTGTGTCTTCACCTGACTCATGAAACAGCTGTTGTTTGCCTGGGCCTTTGTTTTTTTTTTGTTTTTGTTTTTTTTTTTCAACGTTTATTTATTTTTGGGACAGAGAGAGACAGAGCATGAACGGGGGAGGGGCAGAGAGAGAGGGAGACACAGAATCGGAAACAGGCTCCAGGCTCTGAGCCATCAGCCCAGAGCCCGACGCGAGGCTCGAACTACCGGACCGCGAGATCATGACCTGGCTGAAGTCGGACGCTTAACCGACTGCGCCACCCAGGCGCCCCTGCCTGGGCCTTTGGAATGTCAGGCTCCCGCCACCAGTTGGAGCAGAGCTTGACCCTACCTTGAGCCGTAGACTGCTGCGCTACTGAACCTAAATGAATCAGCCCCACAGGGCCCAATTCCTATATGGCAAATCCTTGGATTGCGAGTGACTTGTTCTGTGAGTGTTCCGCAAGACGAGCAGGCATTTCGAGTAAGTTTTAATTTGATAAATGAGCGATGTCTTATAATACAAGTAGTACATGTACAAGTAGTACAATGTCACAAGATCACAACTGAGTCAATGGTTCTCTCTTTCTCTCTTGCTGGGGAATTGTACGTGATTGTCTCCCATGCTCAGATGCTAGGTATCAGGCTGCGGTGTTTGGCAGAAATCAGTGATTTTTCATAACGTTGGAAGATGCCCACAATAGGCACTAGTGTATTTTTGGTCACTTCAAAGCACCTATGGACAGTCCTTTGCTTTTCCATATGAGAGTAAGCATAGGAATGCTTTGTTTCATTCATATCTTCAGGCAGCCTGCAGATATAGACCCTTTCCTCTGCTGCCTTTTTGCAAGTTACATTAAATACAGTATATGATGAGAGTTTATTAATACTATACTGTGGTAAACATCCGTGCGAGTGTGTACAATGGTCCCCACGCAGAAAAAACTTTCATGGAGCCGATAGATAGCAGTGATTGTGTCAGTGATAGTGAAAGTCGTCCTACACAATAACCCTCTTCTCTTTTGTCTCCGTCACACCAGCCATGAAGGTTTTCAAAGGTAAGTGCAGGTTAATTTGTTTATTTCTCTTTATATTTTGTATTTTATTTATTATTTTGTATTATACTACAGTATTGTAATCATTTTTATATGAATATTTTTGGGTTGTGGGACAAGTCATCTGAGTTTCCATTATTTCTAATGGGGAAGTTCGCTTTGATATACAAGTGCTTTGGATTACAAGCGTATTTTTGGAGGAAATTATGCTGGCAACCCAAGGTTTTACTGTATCTGCTTAGATGTAACATGATCCTTTCTGCTGTGTCGAGTTTCACTTTAGTACCTTTCCCACCCTGTGATCCTTGTTAAAATGAGGAAACTCCACACCTCTCTTATTCTTCATTGCTTTTTTTTTTTTAAATTTTGTTACATAAGTTAACCCATTTATTATAGGCTAGCAACGTTTCAAATGGTGGAGTTTCTACTGGTCTTTCAAGTCCTTCAGTCTGATGGCTGACTTTACGGTAACGGCACACGCAGTGTTGTAGGGCCAGGAGCCACGGGCCACCGTTCTCATGCAGGAACCACAGCCAGATCCCCACAGCTCGTCTTCCATCTTGGTGATGCCACAGAAGGAGCAAGTGTACTCAGTGTGCTGGCTTATTTCAATCTCTCTCGCCATTTTCCTGTGGGAGGCACCATGACGGGTCCCCTATTTACCGAGGCTTCCGACCTTCTAGGTGCATTTAGCCATGTCTCCGCAAACTAGGTCCGAGCCCAGGGAGCTTCTTCTCTGTATTTCACATTAGCCAGAAAATTTCCCCCTTTTGAGGTCTGTTGTAGCGTAGCTGGAAAAGCTCACGCTTCGGGTTCAGACTGGACGAGTGCTTGTCTCAGCGTGCTAACTAGCTGTGTGATTTTGAGTCAGTCACTTCTTTGTACTGCTCAGTCTGCTCACCTATAAAATGGGTCTCTTGGGGCACCTGGGTGGCTCAGTCGGTGAAATGTCCGCCTCTTGATGACTCGGGTCATCAGCTTGAGGTTTGTGAGATCAAGCCCTGCATCAGGCTCTGTGCCGACAGCGTGGAACCTGCTTGGTATTCTGTGTCTCCCTCTCTTTCTGCCCCTCCCCCCCCATCTCGGTCTCTCTCTCTCAAAATAAATAAATAAATAAACATTAAAAAAAGGGGTCTATGCATGTCACAGGGATAGGGTTCAATCAGATAATTGATGCAAAAGCAAACCCTGAACCTTAGGTTACTGGGCAAATGTCATTTATTATTTACATTGGAGTGTGGACTTCATACATTTGGTCAGGCAAACCAATGAGAGGGGAAGGACCTTGGCCGAGCATCGGCCTTGGGGGCCAGAGGCAGGGACAATGGAGAAGGCAGGAAGAGTGACATGAAGTAGACTCTGGCAAGATTTCCATTGCTGGCTGGCTGGCAGGAAGCACAGGAGCCTGAGTGTCTGAGTTGGTAAAGCAGCCAGTGTAGACTGTCATCTGACCTCTAGAGGGAGGAGATGTATTGTTGGGTACTGGATGGTCTCGGTGGTTTTAGCTGAGCCCCTCGTGGTGCTTGCTGCTTAAATTTCACACTTGTCGGTCTGAAAGAAGCACCAGGATTGATATGATTTCTCCTGCTTTTTAATTTTATTTTTTTTATTTTTTAAAATTTACATCCAAATTAGTTAGCATATAGTGCAACAATGATTTCAGCAGATTCCTTAGTGCCCCTTACCCATTTAGCCATCCCCCCTCCCACAACCCCTCCAGTAACCCTCAGTTTGTTCTCTATATTTATGAGTCTCTTCTGTTTTGTCCCCCTCCCTGTTTTTATATTATTTTTGTTTCCCTTCCCTTACGTTCATCTGTTTTGTCTCTTAAAGCCCTCATATAAGTGAAGTCACATGATGTTTGCCTTTCTATGACTAATTTCACTTAGCATAATACCCTCCAGTTCCATCCATGTAGTTGTGAATAGCAAGATTTCACTCTTTTTGATTGCCGAGTAATACTCCATTGAATATATATACCAAATCTTCTTTATCCATCCATCCATCCATCGATGGACATTTGGGCTCTTTCCATACTTTGGCTATTATTGATAGTCCTGCTATAAACATGGGGGTGCATGTGTCCTTTTGAAACAGCACACCTGTATCCCGTGGATAAATGCCTAGTAGTGCAATTGCTGGGTCATAGGGTAGTTCTATTTTGAATTTTTTGAGGAACCTCCATACTGTTTTCCAGAGTGGCTGCACCAGCTCGCATTCCCACCAGCAGTGCAAAAGAGATCCTCTTTCTCCGCATCCTCGCCAACATCTGTTACTGCCTGAGTTGTTAATAGCCATTCTGACACGTGTGAGGTGGTATCTCATTGTGGTTTTGATTTGTATTTCCCTGATGATGGGTGATGTGGAACATTTTTTCATGTGTCGGTTGGCCATCTGGATGTCTTCTTTAGAGAATTGTCTATTCATGTCTTTTGCCCATTTCTTCACTGGATTATTTGTTTTTTGGGTGTTGAGTTTGAGAAGTTTTTTATAGATTGTGGATACTAACCCTTTATCTGATATGTCATTTGCAAATATCTTCTCCCATTCTGTCGGTTGCCTTTTAGTTTTGCTGATTGTTTCCTTTGCTGTGCAGAAGCTTTTTATTTTGATGAGGTCCCAGTAGTTCATTTTTGCTTTTGTTTCCCTTGCCCCCGGAGACGTGTTGAGTAAGAAGTTGCTGTGGCCAAGATCTAAGAGGTTTTTGCCTGCTTTCAACTCGAGGATTTTGATGGCTTCCTGTCTTACATTTAGGTCTTTCATCCATTTTGAGTTTATTTTTGTGTCTGGTGTAAGAAAGTGGTCCAAATTCATTCTTCTGCATGTCACTGTCCAGTTTTCCCAGCACCACTTGCTGAAGAGACTCTCTTTATTCCATTGGATATTCTTTCCTGCTTTGTCAAAGATTAGTTGGCCATACGTTTGTGGGTCTGTTTCTGGGTTCTCTATTCTGTTCCATTGATCTGAGTGTCTGTTCTTGTGCAAGTACCATACTGTCTTGTTGGTTACAGCCTTGTAGTATAGCTTGAAGTCTGGGATTGTGATGCCTCCTGCTTTGGTTTTCTTTTTCAAGATTGCTTTGGCTATTTGGGGGTCTTTTCTGGTTCCACACAAATTTTAGGATTGTTTGTTCTAGCTCTGTGAAGAATGCTGGTGTTATTTTGATAGGGATTGCTTTGAATATGTAGATTGCTTTGGGCAGTATCGACATTTTAACAATATTTGTTCTTCCTATCCAGGAGCATGGAATCTTTTTCCATTTTTTTGTGTCTTCTTCAATTTCTTTCATAAGCTTTCTATAGTTTTCAGCATATATATTTTTGACCTCTTTGGTTAGATTTATTCCTAGTTATTTTATGTGTTTTTTTGTGCAACTATAAATGGGATCAGTTCCTTGATTTCTCTTTCTGTTGCTTCATTGTTGGTGTATAGGAATGCAACCGATTTCTGTGCATTGATTTTCTATCCTGAAACTTTGCTGAATTCATGAATCAATTCTAGCAGTTTTTTGGTGGAATCTTTTGGGTTTTCTATATAGACTATCATGCCATCTGCGAAGAGTGAAAGTTTGACCTCCTCCTGGCTGATTTGGATGCCTTTTATTTCTTTGTGTTGTCTAATTGTAGAGGCTAAGACTTCCAATACTATGTTGAATAACAGTGATGAGAGTGGACATCCCTGTCTTGCTCCTGACCTTAGGGAGAAAGCTCTCAGTTTTTTCCCATTAAGGATGATATTAGTGCTGGATCGTTCATATATGGCTTTTATGATCTGAGGTATGCTCCTTCTATCCCTACTTTCTTGAGGGTTTTTATCAAGAAAGGATGCTGTATTTTGTCAAATGCTTTCTCTGCATCTATTGAGAGGATCATCTGGTTCTTGTCTTTTCTTTTATTGATGTGATTAATCACGTTAATTGTTTTGCGGATATTGAACCAACCCTGCATCCCAGGTATAAATCCCACTTGGTCGTGGTGAGTAATTTTTTTGATGTATTGTTGGATCTGGTTGGCTAATACCTTGTTGAGTATTTTTGCATCCATGTTCATCAGGGAAATTGGTCTATAGTTCTCCTTTTTAGTGGGGTCTCTGGTTTTGGAATCAAGGTAATGCTGGCTTTATAGAAAGTTTGGAAGTTTTCCTTCCATTTCTATTTTTTAGAACAGCTTCAAGAGAATAGGTATTAACTCTTCCTTAAATGTTTGGTAGAATTCCCCTGGAAAGCCATCTGGCCCTGGACTCTTGTTTTTTGGCAGATTTTTGATTACGAATTCAATTTCCTTACGGGTTATGGGTCTGTTCAAATTTTCTTTTTCTTCTTGTTTCAGTTTTGGTAGTGTATATGTTTCTAGGAATTTGTCCATTTCTTCCAGATTGCCCATTTTATTGGCATATAATTGCTCATAATATTCTCTTATTATTGTTTTTATTTCTGCTGTGTTGGTTGTGATCTCTCCTCTTTCATTCTTGATTTTATTTATTTGGGTCCTTTCCTTTTTCTTTTTGATCAAACTGGCTAGTGGTTTATCAATTTTGTTAATTCTTTCAAAGAACCAGCTTCTGGTTTCATTGATGTGTTCTACTGTTTTTTGGTTTTGATAGCATTAATTTTTGCTCTAATCTTTATTATTTCCTGTCTTCTGCTGGTTTTGGGTTTTATTTGCTGTTCTTTTTCTAGCTCCTTAAGGTGTAAGTTTAGGTTGTGTATCTGAGATCTTTCTTCCTTCTTTAGGAAGGCCTGGATTGCTATATACTTTCCTCTTATGACTGCCTTTGCTGCATCCCAGAGGTTTTGGGTTGTGGTGTTATCATTTTCATTGACTTCCATATACTTTTAAATTTCCTCTTTAACTGCTTGGTTAACCCATTCATTCTTTAGTAGGATGTTCTTCAGTCTTCAAGTATTTGTTACCTTTCCAAATTTTTTTTTGTGGTTGATTTCGTTTCATAGTGTTGTGGTCTGAAAATATGCACGGTATGAATTCGATATTTTTGTACTTACTTAGGGCTGATTTGTGTCCCAGTATATGGTCTATTCTGGAGAACGTTTGATGTGAGCTGGAGAAGAATGTATATTCTGCTGCTTTAGGATGATATGTTCTGAATATATTTATTAAATCCCTCTGGTCCAGTGTGTCATTCAAATCCATTGTTTCCTGGTTGACTTTTTGATTTGATGATCTGTCCATTGCTGTGAGTGGGGTGTTGAAGTCTCCTACTATTATGGTATTACTACTGATGACTTTCTTTATGTTTGTGATTACTTGATTTATATATTTGGGTGCTTTCGCATTTGGTGCATAAATGTCTACAATTGTTAGGTCTTCTTGGTGGATAGACCTCTTGATTATGATATAATGCCCTTCTGCATCTCTTGATACAGTCTTTATTTTAAAGTCTAGATTGTCTGATATAAGTATAGCTACTCTGGCTTTCTTTTGTTGACCATTAGCATGATAGATGGTTCTCCATCCCCTTATTTTCAATCTGAAGGTATCTTTAGGTCTAAAGTGGGTCTCTTGTAAACAGCATATAGATGGGTCTTGTTTTCTTATCCATTCTGTTACACTGTGTCTTTTGATTGGAGCATTGAGTCCATTCACGTTTAGAGTGAGTACTGAAAGATATGAATTTATTGCCATTATGTTGCTTGTAGAGTTGGAGTTTCTGGTGGTGGTCTCTGGTCCTTTCTAATCTTTGTTGCCATATATATATATATATATATATATTCCATCTTTTCTACCCTCAGAGAGTCTCCCTTAAGATTTCTTGCAGGGCTGGTTTAGTGGTCACAAACTCCTTTAATTTTTGTTTGTCTGGGAAACTTTTTATCTTTCCTTCTGTCTTGAATGACAGCCTTGCTGGATAAAGAATTCTTGGCTGCATATTTTTCTGATTCACCACACTGAATATATCCTGCCACTCCTTTCTGGCCTGCCAAGTTTCTGTGGATAGGTCTACTGCAAACCTGATCTGTCTTCCCTTGTAGGTTAGGGACTTTTTTCCCTTACTGCTTTCATGATTCTCTCCTTGCCTGAGTATTTTGTGAATTTGACTATGATATGCCTTGTTGATGGTTGGTTTTTGTTGAATCTAGTGGGGGTCCTCTGTGCTTCCTGGATTTTAATGTCTGTGTCTTTCCCCAGGTTAGGAAAGTTTTCCGCTATGATTTGCTCACATGACGCTTCTACACCTATTTCTCTCTCTTGCTCTTCTGGGACCCCTATGATTCTGATGTTGTTCCTTTTTAATGAGTCACTGATTTCTCTAATTCTTAAATCGTGCTTTTTTGCCTTAATCTCCCTCTTTTTTTTCTGCTTCGTTATTCTCTATAAGTTTGTCCTCTATATCGCTGATTCTCTGTTCTGCCTTATCCATCTTTGCCACCAATGCATCCATCCGTGATTGCAGCTCAGTTATAGCATTTTTGATTTCATTCTATTTTTTACTTCTTTTATCTCTGCAGAAAGGGATTCTAATCTATTTTTGACTCCAGCTAGTATTCTTATTATTGTGATTCTAAATTCTGGTTCAGACATCTTGCTTATATCTGTGTTGGTTAAATCCCTGGCTGTCGTTTCTTCGTGCTCTTTCTTTTGGGGTGAATTCTTTCGTTTTGTCATTTTGAAGGGAGAAAAGGAATTAATGATGTAGAAAAATTAAAATAAAAAAATTAATATTAAAAAAATATTAAAATTAAAAAATTACACACACACACACAAATCTAATAAGTGATGCTAGATCCTAGGTGTGTTTTTGTCTGGGTGTTGAAAGTGGTTTGACAGATTAGAGAAAAAAAGGGGGAGGGGGGAGGAAGAGAAAAAAAATCATTTGAGAATTTGAAAAAACGAATACACTGATCTAGACTACACTGAGATGATGGGAGTAAAATAGAATTTGAAAAAATATACACAAAAGTAAAAAATATAGTAGAAAACAGTTAAAGAAAAATATTTTTAATAAGTTAAAAATAAAAATGAATTTTTCTTTTTCTGCATTCAAGAAAAAGAAAAGAAACGAAAAAGAGAAAAAGATAAAAAAAGGAAATCATTTGAAAATTTGAAAAAGTGGATAGATACACTGTAGTAGACTAAAATAAAATGATGGAAGTAAAATAGAATTTGAAAAAATTTACATAAAAGCAAAAAATGTAGTAAAAAATTAAAAATATTTTGAATATAAATTGAAAGTAAAAATGAAGTTTTTCTCTTTCTGCATTCAAGAAAAAGAAAAGAAACAAAAAAGAGAAAAAGAAGAAAAAAAGAAAAAAAAGGAAATCGTTTGGAAATTTGAAAAGGTGAATACACTGAAGTAGACTAAAATACAATGGTGGAAGTAAAATAGAATTTGAAAACAATTACATAAAAGTAAAAAATACAGTAATAAAAATTAAAATATTTTAAATAAAAATTGAAAATAAAAATGAATTTTTTCTCTTTCTGTATTCAAGAAAAAAGAAGTGTAAAAGAGAAAAAAAAAGAAAGAAAATTGAATAAATGGACCTGCTAACAGATTGAAGTAGGACTGAAATTACTTCGTTTTCCCCTAGAAGTCAGACTATGTAGCTCTTTATAGTCCATAAACTAAGCCGGCGGTGAGACTTGTGTTCTTGAAGAGCGAGATTGGCCCAGTTGGGCGGGGCTCGGTGTAACGGCTCCGTTCTCCACTAGATGGCGCTGCTAGCCTACTGGGGTGGATTGTTGCGGTGCTTGTAGGTGCGTATGCGCGTGCGCGGGAGCGGTGACAATGCACCACCCAGCTACCCAGCCTGTTCTCCCCTACCAGCAATCGCGCACCCATACTCCGTCTTCAGCTCTTGTCCTCTCCCCACTTCTTCACTCTCCGTGACCAGGCCCCCGGCAGCACCTCTCTCCCGAGTTTTGTCTCAGATGCGGCCGTTTTCCCCAGTCCCTTACTTCCGAAGGACTGCGGCTTTGACCCGTTCCGCCCCTCTGCGGGAGGGTCTCGCCGAGCAATGGCCGAGTGAGCAATGGCCGAATGTCGGCTGCACCCAGGAACACCTTGCTGGACCCTGCTGCTGCCGGTGCCCCGAGACTGTGGCCAGGTGCCAGCCCGACCCAGAAAAAGTTCGCGAGATAGCGTAGCAGCAGCATTTCAGGGATTATGGAAAATCACAACACACATCTGGCACCAGGCTTCACCCTTAACGACCTTGTTCCAGCACCAGCGAATATGGTTGTTTTCTGGGGTTTGCTGGGACCAGGTGGCTTCAACAGTCTCCACCAAATGTCCTTCCAGCAGTGGAACCGCTTTTCCCCGTGTGACCCGAGATCCTCCCGGACGCCACTCTGTTCCTGGGGATTCGCCCTTCCCACCAGAGCACCGCCAGGTATGGAGCTGCAGAGTTGCAGCCTTTGCGCTCCCCTTGTTTACAGTCTTAATGGAATTTAAACCCTCTCCTTTCTCCTTTCTCCTTTCTCCATTTTTGGTGTAGCCCTTGCGGCTGTTTCCAACTTTCCACTTTCTTTCCAGCTGCTTTTGGGGAGGGGTGCTTTTCCCGTATTCTCGGCCCCCGCGCCCAGTCTCCATCCTCTCTCTGCTCGCAAAACCACCTCCCTTATCCTTCTCACTCCCCAAGTTCACTTCTCTGCGCCGCGTACCTGCTGAATTCTGTGCTTCAGGTTGTGCAGATTGTTGTGTTAATCCTCCAATCGGTTTTCTAGGTGTGTAGGATGGTTTAGTGTTGGTCTGGCTGTATTTCGTGGACGCGAGACGCACAAAAAACTTCCATGCTCTTCCGCCATCTTGGCTCCTCCTCTTCTCCTGCTTTTTAATTTTAATTAAGAAAAAAATTTTTTTAATGTTTATTTATTTTTGAGACAGAGAGAGAGCATGAACGGGGGAGGGTCAGAGAGAGAGGGAGACACAGAATTCAAAGCAGGCTCCAGGCTCTGAGCTGTCAGCCCAAAGTCCGACACGGGGCTCAAACTCATGGACCTCGAAATCATGACCTGAGCCCAAGTCGGACGCTTAACTGACTGAGCCACCCAGGTGCCCCTAATTTTAATTTTAATTTTTTAATGTTTATTTATTTTTGAGAGAGAGAGAGAGAGAGAGAGACACGGGAAGAAGGGGCAGAGAAAGAGGGGGACAGAAGATCTGAAGCAGGGCTCTGTGCTGACAGCAGAGAGCCTGACGCGAGCCTTGAACTCGCGAACTGTGAGATCATGACCTGGGCCAAAGTTGGACGCTTAGCTGACCGAGCCACCCAGGTGCCCCTCTCCAGCTGTTTTTAAAAAGCATCTTCTAGGGGTGCCTGGCTGGCTCAGAATCTTGCTTTGGATTCTCTCTGCCCCTCCCCCACTCATGCTCTGTCTCTCTCAGAAAATAAATATTAATTTTTTTTTTTTTTAATTAAAGAGCACCTTCTTCAACATCACCACCACATCACGGGCATCACCCTCCTGCTCATTGCCCGCCAGTCCAGCAATCTTGCTGTCTCCTTGCTCTCTTAGGAGTGAAAACACCGTCTCTCAAAATCATAAGTTACAACGAAAAATGCAATTTTTGAGCAGTCCGGAGACTTATGTCTGCCAACCAGGGCATCGTTTCTCTGAAGTAAAATCACGTGGGATGTCAGGTCTTGAGCCGTGAGTCGGCTGGCTCGCCAGTGTCCTCCAGAAGGACAGGCTGGCTTGGAACGGCTGTGTGGGCCTGGCTGCAAAGGGGCTTCCATGGCTGCGTTTGATTTCTGCAGAAGGGGTGCTCCCAGGCCGTGGGGAGGGTCCAGGTGGAGAAGGGATCTGTTTGTTTCCAAAAGGAGGAAAAGAAAAAGGGATAGAAAGGCTGAACATTCAACAAATCCATTTTATTGATACCAGTGTTACCAGTTTCTCTGGGAAGTTCTAATGTAGGCAACCCCAAAGTGATAAGAAAGCATAATCTGCACATTTGGTGGTTTTGTTTGTTTGTTTGTTTTGTTTTTTGGCCTGGGGGAAGGCAGAGGGCATCACAGCTTTCTTGTAGAGGAAGGGGTCGACCCTGGAGTCAGCAGGCTCAGCCTCAGCCTCCTCACCGGGTGGCTTCACTCCCACTTCTGCTTCGCAGATGCACAGGGGACCCAGCTAGGCCACAGCCACGGGGTCCGGGCGCAGGCTTCTTTCCCTGAACCATCTGGCCATCTGCCTGGGCTCCCCCAAGCTGGAGAGGAAGAGCCTGGGGAGTCAGAAGCAGCTCGAGAGAGAGTCCTGAAAAATTAGGAATTTTACTTTTCCCTGTATATGCATATTTGGGCATTTGCACAAAAATAATTAGCATGTATTACCTTTGTAATTTTAAGAGTAATATTAAGAAGAATAAAAACCCAGGAGATTTGGCTGATTCTCTTACTGAACCAACATTCCCTGGGCACACGCTATATACCAGGCTCTGTGCTGGCTCCCGCCGCTGCAACATGGAGACCCTGGCCTTGCCCTTGAGTGGCTAGAGGAGGACACAGACGGACAAGTACCTGAGTGAGTTAAGAGGTGCAGAGGCTGGGGTACGGGAGGAAGCAGACCAAGGAGCGTGAGGGTAGCTTGGTGTGTAGGAGCCTGGGAAGGCTTCATCAGGATGTAGTGCTCGAGCTGAATCTAGAAATAAGAGTAAGTTGTCCCCAGACAGACAAGGTAGGGAAGGGCATTCCAGACAAATAGCACAGCCTGTGCAGAGGCTCGGAGGTGTCAACGACGGGGTCACCTCCCCAGCCCTTAAGTGTTCAGTGTGGTCAGAGTATTCTTGGAGAGAGGGACAGGACAGCTGGCTGTAGAAGTGGGTGGAGGTCAGATCGTGGAGAGACTATGTATCATACGAGGAAGTTAGGACATCATTTATTTATTCAACAAACAGTGATTGAGCACTTCCTACGTGCTCTCACCGCTGTGGGCATTGATGATACATATCCATTGACACTCCATTGTTGCCCTTATGGTCTTACATTCTAATGGTGGGAGGGAGAGACAATTGGGGAAACAAATAAATGACCAAGATAATGACACGACTTATAAAAAAAAATGTGAAGTAGGTTAAGGAGCTAGAGAGGAAGGAAGGAACAGGGAAGAAGTGGCTATTTTAGGTTAGGCAGGGCCTTCCAGAAGAGATCTGAATGAGGTGAGAGGGGAGGCCAGGTGAATATCTGGGATAGATTCTCTCCTGATGGAGGAAGCAGCATCTGCAAAGGTCCTGTGGTGTATGCAGGGGAGCAGGCAGGGGGCAGGCAGAGGTGGTTGAGGGCCAGATCACAGGGTCTCGGGGGATATGGCAAGGCCTATGGGATTTATCCTGATATGGGACACCACTAGAGGACGTTAAGCAGAGGAAGAACATGATCTGATTTCTGTTATAGAAGAATCACGCCTGCTGCTGTGTTAGGAACAAAGTGTAGGGGAGAAAGAAAGGGCAGAGTGAGGCAGACCCCTGAGGAGACCCTTGCAACAGTCCAGCGCGAGGTGACTCCGGATGGGGCAGGGGTGGCTGCCGTGGAGGGGCGAGAGGTGGTCAGATTCCACACGCCACACCCCCCAGGCCAGTGGGTCTCAAAGTGGGGTCGCGGGGACATCACCTGGGAACTTGTTAGCAACAGTCTCAGGCTCGCCCCAGACCTGCTGAGTCACAGATTCAAGGGGTGGACCCAGCAATCCGTGGTGTGCATACCCTTCAGGTGACTCTGGGGCAAGCAGAAGGTCACTGCCCACGCACGATGAGAGGGGTCCTGAGGAGTCTGGGGCCAGAACCTAGACTGGGTGATTTATCTGCTGACAAAGTGGGTCTGGGGGCACCGGGGAGGAGGAGCGGGGTGACAAGGATGCCATGAGGGCCAGGGAGACCGGGTTGGACACAGGAGGAGAAAAGCAATAAAGTGTAAAGCAGCTAATACTTGCTGGGTGTCACTTACGTGCTGGGCCCTGTGCTGTTTCAGGTGGCTTGTCCTGTTTAACCTTGCGGTGACCCTCAAGGCTGCGCCTTCTTATTATCCCCAGTGAGGGGGGAGGGGACGGAGGTTTACTGAAGTTAAAACAGAAGCACGACAGGCACACATTGTGAATATGATTAACGCCATGGAATTGCATGCTTGAAAGTGGCTAAAAAAGGCAAATTTTATGTCCTATAGGTTATCGCAATTTAAAATCTTTCTTTTTTAGGGGCGCCTGGGTGGCGCAGTCGGTTAAGCGTCCGACCTCAGCCAGGCCACGATCTCGCGGTCTGTGAGTTCGAGCCCCGCGTCAGGCTCTGGGCGGATGGCTTGGAGCCTGGAGCCTGTTTCCGATTCTGTGTCTCCCTCTCTCTCTGCCCCTCCCCCGTTCATGCTCTGTCTCTCTCTGTCCCAAAAATAAATAAAAAACGTTGAAAAAAAATTTTTTAAAAAAATAAAATCTTTTAAAAAATGTTTTTAAAATTTTTTTCAAGGTTTATTTATTTATTTTGAGAGAGAGAGAGAGAGAGAGACATAGTGCAAGAGGGGGAGGGGCAGAGAGAGAGGGAGACACAGAATCCGAAGCAGGCTCCAGGCTCTGAGCTGTCAGCACAGACCCCGACTCGGGGCTCGAACTCACAGGCCACGAGATCATGGCCTGAGCCAAAGTCAGATGCTTATCTGACTGAGCCACCCAGGCACCCCTAAAATATTTCTTAAAAGAAAAAACCAGCACCACAAACCCAAGGCACAATTTCACCTGTGAGATTGCCAGAGTTCAAAGGCAAGGGGAGCGAGAGCCCAGGCCTGAGTGCTCCAGCATGTGTGTGTGTGTGTGTGTGTGTGTGTGTGTGTGTGTGTGGCAGGGGGTAGGGGCGGGTAGACAGCTGGCGGGAGGTCGCAGGGCAGGTCATCCAAAGGGTGTTCATGTCAATGTATTAATTTTTGTCATTTTATGAATATGCACCACAGTCTGCGTTCCCAGATCAGAAACTTTTGCCTTGTCTTTCTTGCTTTCCTTTCATTGATCCGCTGTACTCAGTCTGGATTATACTTTTGAAATATTTCCTGGGTTTCATGCCCCACTCCTCATCCACAGTGCCACCATGTGGCTGCTGTAGACCAGAACTGTCAGCAGTCTCTGCACCGGCCTCCCAGGCTCCCTCCCAGCTCTTCTCCAGACCATTTTTATTGTCTTAAAATCCTTCGGTCACAGTGGACCTCTTTTTCTCAGAGGCTTAGAGCTCAACTTAGTTCCCCAAGCCTAATGATTCTCACGTCCTACAGACGTCAGAGTAACTCTTCTAACCAACAGGCTCGTCCTGCTTTTCTGGTCCTGCTTTTCTCTCTCTCTCTCTTTTTAATGTTTATTTATTTTGAAGAGAGAGAGCGAGAGCACATGCGTGCACGCATGAGTGGGGGAGGGGCAGAGAGAGAGGGAGACACAGAATCCGAAGCAGGCTCCAGGCCCCAAGCTGTCAGCACAGAGCCTGATGCGGGGCTCAAACTCCAACTGTGAGATCATGACCTGAGCCGAAGTCAGATGATGAACTGACTGAGCCACCCAGGCATCCCATGCTGTCTCTTTTTTTTTAATGTTTATTTAATTTTGAGAAAAAGAGCGCCAGCAGGGGAGGGGCAGAGGGAGAGGGAGACAGAGGATATGAAGCAAGCTCTGTGCTGACAGCAGTGAGCCCGAAGTGGGGCTTGAACTCACGAACCATGAGATCATGATCCAAGTTGAAGTTGGACTCTCAACTGACTGAGCCACCCAGGAGCCCCTGGTCCCACTCTTCTCAAACCCTCAGACGTCTCCTCTTCTCAGAGGAAAACACAAAGCAGTAAGTGACCAGCCCCTGAGTGATTCTGCACCCCACCCCGCCCTATGCCAACCACTTTTGCACACATTTACCTGCTCTTCTATCACTATATTCATTCTGCTCCAGCCTCACCAGCCTCCGTGTGGCGCTTGGAACTTGCCAGGAACATTCTCCCTCCAGGCCTCTGTCCTGGCTGTGCCCTCTGCCTGAAACATTCTCGCTCAGGTTATCAGATGGTTCCCTCCGTCTCCTTAGGCTGTTGGCTCAATTTGCTGCCCCCTTCAAACTGCAGCTCCTTCCCCAGGCACCTGGGCTCCCTTACTTTGTCTCCGCAAGGCACCCATCGCCTTTGCACATGCTATTTTGAGTCCAAGCGTGACTCCCGTCTCCAGTGACGACAAGGACTTCTGATGTTTTGTTCACAGATGTATCCTAAACTGATGGGACATAGTAGGAGCTTGAGAAACTTCTGAAGAATGAATGAGTGAATGGATGAATGAATGAATGAATGAATGGCTATTTTCCCAATCTCCCAAGGAAAACCTAGGGCTCATCATTTCCTTCCTCCTTCTGTGGTCATTTGATTCTCGGGGAATATTAAAGCAGGCTCAAGTGGAGGGATGCCTGGGTGGCTCAGTTGGTAAAACATCCAACTCTTGATATCAGCTCAGGTCATGATCTCACAATTTGTGAGACTGAGCCTCGTGTTAGGCTCTGTGCTAATAGTGTGGAGCCTGCTTGGGATTCCCTCTCTTTCTCTCTCTCTCTCTCTCTCTCTCTCTCTCTCTCTCTGACCCTCCCCTGCTCTGTTTCTCTCTCTCTCTCTCTCTTTCTCAAAATAAATAAATAAACATAAACAAAAAAAGGCAGTCTCAAGTGGAGACCACAGACTCAGCTTCCACCTGACCTTGGGCGGGGACGATGGCCAATGCCTCTTCTCCAATCCTGGCTCTTCGGCCCAGGGCCCTCAGCCTCACTCTGTTTCTGGCCCTTCGAAGGGGCTGAGCAGAGGAGAAAGGGGGCTACGGCAGAGTGGGGAGGGAGTGCCCAGGGAGGGGATCGGAATTGGTTTATATTTCTCGGTAGGGATAAGGCAAAAAGACCAAGGCTGCTTCACTAGGGTGATTTTTAATTGAAAGAAGGATGCTTTGTGGGGCATGTGGGTGTCTCAGTTGGTTCAGCTTCTTACTCTTGGTTTCGACTCAGGTCATGATCTCATGGTTGTGGGATCGAGCCCCACGTTGGGCTCTGTGCTGACAGTGCAGAGCCTGCTTGGGATTCTCTCTCTCTCTCTCTCTCTCTGTCCCTCCCTTGCTAGGACATGCACACTCTCTCTCAAAATAAATAAATAAACTTAAAGAAAGATGCTTTTTAATCTCTCCCAACTCAGCCTAGCAAGGACACAACAAGAAGAGTAGAAACAAAACTTCTCATTTTGATGGCCTATTTTGTACAGCACGGCTTTCCCATCGCCTTCTCTACCCGGGGATTTGAACTCCCACATCACTGTTCACCTGCGTATTGCCAGCAGCTGTTTGGCTCCTTTCCTGGGGAGGAAGTTGGCGCCCCGAGCGCTGGGCTGCCCTGGCCGCTCTTCCCATGGTCTGGGCCTCGCCACCGTGCGAATGTGGGTGACCTCGTTTCCAGCTGGCTTCTCTACCCCTGTATTCACAGTGTCATTTCAGAGGTTATAACACTGTGCCCCCGATGCTTTGAGTGGAAATCCTAGGGGCTCTGAAAACCGAAAGTTGTTGATTGATTTGGGTCACTAATTTGGCACCAAATGTGGCCTGAATTTGATGTCAAAACCTCGCCTGAACAGAGGCTCTTCATAATTCTTACTTAGCCCACTGACCATGAAGATTAGTATGTTTGACTGTTGACATACTAATGTCTTTAAGTGCGGTGAGCAATGTTCAAATGTTTAATTGCTGTGTGCTATCCCAGATCCCCTGGGGCTGTCACAGACCAGGCCGTACCTGCATGGCATGAACTTGCTAAAATCAGTCCCTTCTGGATTTTCACCCACAGCTGGCCACACAGATGTAGGTCTGTGTGTCCTATGGAGGGGAGGCAAGAATGATGCCTCTCGAAGTCAGGCACCTGGCTTCAGCTGGCACATACTGGCTGAGTGGTCTTGGCAAGCCCTGTGAGCTCCTCACCCTCTGTTTCTTCTGTCAAACGGCAGCCATGACATTGAACTGGGACAAGGGCTGCCCCTGGCTATCTCGCTACCTGCATCTCTTATCGCCCCCTCACAGGCCCCTTTTCTTGGACTGCTTCTCCCCCAGATGTCTCCATGCCTGGCTCCTACCCCATATGCAGAGGTCAAGTCACCTCCCTGATCCTGTGGGTGAGCAGCAGTCTCCCTCCCACGCCTCCTGCCTCAGTCCCCGCTGCTCCCACGCTCCCGCTTGCTTTTCTACCTGCAATGATGTTGTGTGATTGTTTCCTTGTAAATCGCCGGTCTCCCCCACGAGAAGGTGAGTTCCCAGGAGGCAGGGCGTCACTGCCGGGTTCCCTGCTGCCTGGCCAGCACGTGCTCGGTGTGGGAGCACGGTGGGGGGTGCAGCACCTTCCCAAAGGCCAGATGGATGGACTCAATCCCCTTCCAGAGCTCCCAGAGTTCTGCTTGTCTTCCCGGAATGCCATCTGGAGTGAGTGAGTTCTCATTCTACCTCTAGAAGGGGTTGGGGGGCCAGAGACCTATATGTGTGGCAGTGGGGGGTTCTGATGTAGGAAACAAAGGACCAGTTTGGTTTTCTAGCCAGGACCCGAGGCCAGGCTGATTAGATATTTCCTTCAATGCCTGTTTAATGTGGATTTGGGGAAATAACTTGGGGGGTCATTGCTTTCTGCTCCAAAGTGAAATTCTCGAAACCCTGGGGGTTTGGTCTTTGCTTTTGGCAAAGGCAGGCGACAACCTCCCCAAACCTCCTGCGGGTGTAGATCCGCTGAGGGCTCAGAGGGGAGCCAGGCCTTCTGGGTGTGACAACTACTGGAAAAGCCTTGCTTCTGCACGGGTGTCCTCAGGCTTCCTGGAACCGGGCACTTCCAGAGTTCCCTGGTGAGGAAGATGATGTTTTCCTTACTCCTTTTGCAGTGCTTGAAGCCTCTCCAGTGATTACACAGAAATAAGTCAAGTGTTCTTGGAGGCAGACTGCGTACCAAACGAGGCTTAAAACAAATCGAAGGGAACACTGGATTTAACAAGGGTGCGTTCTCCAGGAGTCCAGGGCGGGCTGGGGAGGGTTGGGAGTGCAGGGGTTAGAGTAGATTGGAAGTGTTTAGGGACAAGTGAGGCAAGTTAGTTAATTAAAGGGTGATGTAAAATATTCAGCCCAAGGGCCCCAGAATGAGATTCATGAAATATTAGAGACCTTGAAAAGGTATGCTAGAGTCCAGCGAGTAGAATAGCAAGTAATATAATGAGCACCCATGTACCTGCTACCCAGGTTTATAAAATTTTAACATTTGCCTGCTTTTCTTCAGATTGTTAAAAAAGAAAGTGATACAGACACAATTGGAGTCCCCTATGTACTCTTCCCTGATTTTTTTTTCCTTTTCCCCTCCCTCTGAGTTTAGTTATTATTCCCAGGCATGTTTTTATATTATCAATATAGAAAATTATCTCCATAAGTAATCATACTATTGTATATGTTGTTCAAGTTTACATATCATAAAGTTCTTATTCTATAATAATCTATAATATGTATATGTATGTATATATATAGATATACCTTGTGAACCGTTACACCAGCACATACAGCCTAGAGCAACTCACCATTTTTTGTTGTTCAATACCATGCTTCGGAGATTTGCCCAGTGTCGATATGCAGGGCGGTAGTTTGGTCACGTCGGGTGCGTAGAACATCCCGTCGTGTGGTACAGGGCAAGTTATTTATGCCTTCTTCTGTCGATGGGCTTTTAGTCTGTTTGCAAGTCTCTGCTGTTACAAACAATGTTTTAATTAACATTTTTATACAGCGTCCTCATGTTCTTGCTAGAGTGTCTCTAGAGTATATATCTCGGAGTGGAATTCTAGTCCAAGTGCTCTGCAAACATCCAGCCTTATTTAGTATTGCCAGATTGGTCTCCAGGTGGAAAATACCATCTTAACCTCTCAGCAGAGTGTAAGAGTTCCTGTGTTCTGCATCCACACTGCCTCCTTAGTGCTGACAAAATACTTCATCCCCATGAGGCGAGGGTTCCAGGCCTGGGTACCGCCGACAGGGGCTGACAGCTGAGGACAGGCTGCTGGCAATGCTCCCAGAAGCTGAAGAGGTTCCTTCAGTTCTCAAGGGGAAGCAGAGGCACAGGATTCCCTCCCCACTCTCCCCTCCCCCCGCCCCACCTTCTTCACTGAACCTGTGCCAGGCAGGCTGGTGTCTATGGATTGCATCACCTGGGCTCCTTTGTCATTTGCCTTCCTGTTGGCTTTGACCTGAGACAGGCACAGACAGGAGGCAAGTGGATGAAAGGAGAAAGAGGTGGGGTGTTTATTCCTAGCCACACCCCTCCTGGCAGAGGAGGGGTCCTCTCTGACCTGAGTTCCTACTGGGCCAGCTGCAGCAGCCTGGGGTTCCAGGGACACCATTGTCTCCTCTCGCCCCTCCAGGCCTGGGCTGGTGTGTGTGTGTGTGTGTGTGTGGTGGGGGGGGTGATGGCTCCTCTCTGGGGCTTCACCAGCCTCCTCTGCTCCCTGAACTCACCCACTTGTTGTAGATACTAGCTACAGTCCCTTTAGTAAACTAAACACTTGGGGCACGCCCTGTCTCTCCTTCCCTGAGTGATATGCTTCTTGAGGTTTTAAAAAGAATTCTAGTATTTACGAATAATGCTGTCCTCCATCGGGCTTTCCCCACAAAAGGGGAGCAGTGGGGCACAACAAAGTGACACTGAGATCTGGACAAGGCCTGCGAGCTGCTGGGTTCTCTCGCCAGCGCAGAGAGCAGCCCACAAGGATGCGAATGCCGGCCCCGGCCAAACGCCCAGCCTCCACACCACAGACCTGCTTCGGGGTCCCTGCAGATGACCCCAAATGTGGATTCCTGCAGGTGACCCAGATATGTGGATTCCAAGGGGATACTGTACCCCCCTGAAGGGGATTTGGGATAGTATCAGTCAGTGGCAGAGGCCAGCGGCCCATCCAGCCCCTCCGTCTGGGGGCTCCTCGTCTACAGCGGGGGCCAGGCAGGCAGGGCCCTTCCCAGCGGGGGTGCCCGTCCACTAGCCCGTCTAGTGTTTGCCGGGTGTCCTGGGTATCCTGACGCAACAGTGGTGACGATCCAGGGGACCCTGGATTTGGGAGATCTCGGCTCAAGCTCTGTCTCTCCTAGGTCTACCCCAGAAGGTTCTGTGGCCCAGACTCTTCATGTGTTCACCGAGGGTAGAAGCCTTGGCTCCATCACTCTTGCTTCCAAATGTCTAGCTCCTTCCTTGAAATTGCTCATCATCCCTCTTCCCTCCCACACTCCCTCCCTCCCTCTCCCCTTCCTCTCCCCTCCTTTCCCCCCTGCTCTCCTTCCCCTCCATTCTTCCACCTCTTCTAAACCACCACAGAGCCGCACAGGCCCAGAGTGTGGGTGCCAGATGACCAGCGCTGCCCCGGGGCCCAGGGCACTTGGGAACCTCAGTCCCATAGAACTCAGACAGAGGGGCCACTCCCGGGGAGGTCTCTATCTAAGGGAAGGGAGAGATTCTCTGGATTACAGCCTCACTTTGGGGGGTTACGGCAGGAGGGTTTCAGAAGGAGAGATTCATCTCAAGCAGCAAGCCAAGGTCCTCCAGCTGTAGAGTCTGGCTCCTGACCGAATGCCGGCTGGCCTCTTGGCTCTCCTGGAAGGAAATAACCACTGGGCCCTTTAATGGAGGCTGTGGCCTCCCCAGCCCCTGTCCAGCCTCTGCCCCGGAGGGAGAGAGTTTAGGGGAGGCGGAAGAGATGGTGAGGAGGTCAGGAGAATGTCCCCCACTTCCTCAAACCCAGAATCAATCTTCTGCCCCCACGGTGGGGGTTAGGTCAAGGTCCCCAGAAGGGGCAGTGGAGAGAAAGGCCAGGACTCTGGGAGGACATGAGGGCCTATTGGGCCCAACTGGTGAGCACCCTCTCGGTTAGGTAGCTGGCTTGGCTCAGCGTGGCATCTGTGCACAGCAAGTCCCCAGACTTGGTAAACTTTGGTTTTTGAACTTGTGTGCTCATACAGATGTGTTGGTTTCCCGGTGAGCACTGTTTTAGAAAGATCGAAGCCATGCGGGTTTGCTAAGAAGAAAGATGAGTATGTTCCAAAGCAGGCTTCTCAGAGAGAGAAAGACAGAGACAGAGAAGCAGAGACACAGAGAAAGAGACACAGAGACAGAGAGAGAGACAGAGAGAGAGAGAGAGAGAGAGAGAGAGGCAGAGAGAGGGAGACAAAGAGATAGACACAGAGAGAGACAGACAGAGACAGAGAGATAGACTGAAACAGAGAGACAGAGACACAGAGACAGAGAGGGAGATAGAGACAGAGAGAGAGGGAGGCAGAGAGACACAGAAAGGCACAGGGAGCATGAGAGAGAGGAGACACAGAGACACATGGAGAGACGGAGAGGAGAGAGGAAGAGGAGGAGGGAGGAAGTGGCTCCTTCCAGGGGACAACAGTGGTGAGAGCATCACACTGGAACAGGTACTGACGAGGGAATTAAGAGGTGGAGAGATGGCCCTGAAGAACCACAGCCTTGGCTTATTTCCACCCCTGGGAGCCCCTCTGCATGCCCGCCCCGGGCTCCTGTGACAGTTGAGCACCTGTGCCCCACGGTACATTTGAACAAACACTCCTGTGTATCAGACCCTGAGTACTTTCTCAACAGAAATCCATTTAATTTCATAACAACCCTGTAAAGTAGGAAGTATTGGCCATGTTTTACAGAAGAAACAAAGGCACAGAGAGGTTAAATAACTTCCCCGGGAACACACAGCCAGGGAGGAGACAAGCTGTGATACAGGCCAAGGTCCATGGGCTGTAGAGTCTGGGCCCCGACCATACGCTGGTGGCCTCTGGGCCTCAGGCTTCTCCAGGACTCTTGTGTTTGGGCCCTGACGGGAACACCTCCACCGTCTCCCTTATCACCCGTGGAGCTATGGTTGCCCAAGGCCTCTATTATCCCATATCCTTCGTCTCACCAGCTGCTCTGCAGAGTCAGGCACAGGAGCTGTCACCATTTCCTTTGTGCAGGTGGGGACACGCAGGCTCAGAGGGGGACAGACTGGGACCAGTGCCGCACAGCTGCTAAGGTCCTCTTGCTCCTTCCACCACCGCCTCCCCCCACCCCCCCGGCCTCCCCTGGGGTCACCCTCAGTGGCCCTTCCTGCCTGGGAGGCCCTCCACTCCACCGCACTTTGGGCGTCCTCTCTCTGAACCAGTTACCTTGCCCCCTCCCCCACCTCAGGGTCCTCACTTTGCTCTCGCCCCGAGGCCCCTGTCCACCCTCTGAAGTCACTTCCACCGCACCATGGCCCTGGCCCCCAAATGTCTGTTCCTGACGGGCTTTCTCCTTTACCAGGTTCTCCACGGACTGTGTTGACCCGGCCTTCTCCCTGTCCGTCTGGCCTCGGTGTTCTCAAGGCCACAGAACGTTTGGTGGGGGAGATGGGCAATGTCAGAAAATATGTATGAGCTCATTCTTTTTTTTTTTTTTTTAAATGTTTCTTTATTTTTGAGAGAGAGAGAGAGAGAGTGCAAGCAGGGGAAGGGCAGAGAGAGAGACAGAAGATCTAAAGCAGGTTCTGTGCTGATAGCAGAGAGCCTGATGCGGGGCTTGAACTCATGAATCACGAAATCATGCCTTGAGCTGAAGTCAGACGCTTAACCGACCGAGCCACCCAGGCACCTTGTATCTGAACTCATTCTTTCTCAAACTTTTCTGCACTAAGAGGCCCACATGGTGCCAGTTAAAAATTCAGATTCCTGGGTCCCAGATATTGAGTCAGGAGGGCCGGGGCGTTTCACACAATTGTCTGAAGGGCTTCTGATCCAGGGGGCACCCCAGTCGGAGAAACAGTGCTCCCAACTGTGTGATTCTGGTGGGGATTTGGGCGCATGCTGGGCCTCTGGGGGATTATTCCGGGGTAGCCTTCGAGTCAGAACTCTGACAGTTTCTGCAGAACTCAGAGCTGTGGTAGGAGACAGGTGGGTGGCCAGAGGCGGGGCTGGGAACTTCCAGAGGTATGGTGGCCGGTGGCCGTGGCCTACCTGGCTGTGCAGGCAGGCTACAGACGGTGTATTAGTTTCCTAGGGAGGCTGCAACAAGTCCCACAGATGGGGTGGCTTGACACAACAGAAGTGTATTCTGTCTCACAGTTCTGGAGGCTACAAGTCCAAAATCAAGGTGTCAGCAGGGCCGTGCCCCTTCCCAAGGTTCTAGGGAAGCATCTTTTCTCGCTTCTTCCAGTTTCCGGGGTTTGCTGGCCAGCCTTGGCCTTCCTCTGTGTATTGATGCATCGCTCCAGTCTCTGTCACTGTCACCACATGGCAGCTGTCTCCCTGTGTCTCACTCTGCTTGTAAAGACACCATCATGCTGGATTTAACGCCCACCCTACTCTAGTATCACCTGATCTTAACTTTCAACCAACTACATCAACAACGACCCTATTTCTTTTTTTAATTTTTTTTTTAATTTTTTTTTTCAACGTTTATTTATTTTTGGGATAGAGAGAGACAGAGCATGAACGGGGGAGGGGCAGAGAGAGAGGGAGACACAGAATCGGAAACAGGCTCCAGGCTTTGAGCCATCAGCCCAGAGCCCAACGCGGGGCTCGAACTCACAGACCGCGAGATCGTGACCTGAGCTGAAGTCGGACGCTTAACCGACTGCGCCACCCAGGCGCCCCAACAACGACCCTATTTCTAAATAAGGTCACATTTCTCGGGTATTGACTAGAGGTAGGTTTTCAACAAATCTTTTCTGGGGGGAGTTAGGGGGACACAGTTCAACTCTTAGCACAGGGGGTCATTTTGATGCTTTTACTCCGGATGTGTGCACGTATACAAATTTTCTCTCTGCTCATCAATGGGGAGCAGATCGCATTCAACAGCATAAAGTATCACTTTATGTACATAGCTACAAGACCTGGCTTTTGTAAAAAGACCAGAGTAACTATTCCCAGATAGAAATTGCTTTCCTGCTGACAAAGAACTTCCCTGTGACAGCTAGATAAAAGCAGGAGCTGGGGTGGAAGGTGTCAGTTCTGCGGAGGCCGGGGCACCCGTAGGGTGAAGGGGGAAGAAGACGATTTAAAAAGGTCCCAGAGGGTGATTTCAACCCCCACATTTATTCTCACTGACCCCCAAGGTGCTGGAGGTTCAGATCACACAAACTCTGTGACCTTGGACAGGTTACGTGAACTTCCTGCTCTTCAGGTTTGCTTGGGTTTTTCATCGTAAAGGGGGAAAAATGACACATGAAATGTGCTCTGCAGGGTTGCCGAGGGGAGTGAAAGAAACGAAGTGGAGAAGGAGGAGGCTACTAAGTAGGCGTCTAGAAATTCCTTTCCCTTCTCCCTCTCCCCTTCTGTCTTTCTGTCCTTCTTTGCCTTCCCAGAGGAAATGTGAGATGTGGGGATATGATCTCCAGACACTCTCCTGAGAGGAGGGGCATTTTCCCTCTGGGACAGCTTGCCGTGCTAGTGTAGAGTGAGCGGGCAGAATGTGTAATAACAGACTCATGGTGGCAGCTAACTCCTGTGCCATGCTCAGCTCTGACAACTGGACACGTAATGACTCCTGTTACGCTCCAAACACTCTACAAGCTCATGGTATTGGCTTTCTTTTACAGATGAGGAAACAGAAGCACATTTTTCTCATCCGCATCTTCGTCCAGTTCAAGCTATGTGCTGGCTGTTAGTAGTTGAAGGAGGACAGTGGGAGAATGTGCCCTGAGAGCATGGTGACCGGGTAAAGTTCTACCCAGTGGCTAGCCCTGGTCCAAGCTCTCTGTACTTACACAAAGGGCTTGCAGCTCAAGAGTGAGTGGTTCCGGGGCACCCGGGTGGCTCAGTCAGTTAAACGTCCGACTCTTGATTTAGGCTCAGGTCATAATCTCACGGTGACATTGAGCCCTGCATTGGGTTCTGCACTGACAGCATGGAGTCTACTTGGGATTCTCTCTCTCCCTCCCTCTCTGCCCCTTCTCTGCTCATGCACACACACTCTCTCTCTCTCAAAATAAATAAATAAACTTAAAAGAAAAAAAAAGAGTGAATGGTTCCAACATCTGCAGGTCAGAGGCAGGAGTTAATGAATTCGGGCTCATTACTGTTGAGAAATATTAGTAAGTATATCAATAAAAGGTGATCTAACATAAAACTTGATTTATAAATGAAATCAGAAGGACAGGAATATATTCACATCTCCTTCCTTCTTTTTGTTCTTTGCTAAGTTTCCTCAGGGTCCTTGATAGAGAATGAACAGATCCTTATCTCAGTGGATTACTCTAGAATACTATTGCTCTTTCTGGAACAGTATGGATGTAAAATTAACTCCATTAATATAAACATTTAGGTGCTTTGGGATCTTACAAATACAGTGCAGAATAATTGATTGTGTCAATGGACAAGGCCCCTGGACGATACAGAATGGTCCCCTTCCTCTCCCTTTTGTTACAAGATTTTGTTGCCATGGTGATGGGAGATTGGGGAGGAGATTGAGAAAATACTGTAATACAGGAACTTTAAAATCCTGGGGCACCTGGGTAGCTCAGTCGGTTAAACATCTCACTGGTGATTTTGGCTCAGGTCATGATCTCGCAGTTCGTGGGTTCCAGCCCCATGCTGAGCTCTGTGCTGACAGCTCAGAGCCTGAAGCCTGCTTCAGATTCTGTGTCTCCCTCTCTCTGACCCTCCCCTGCCTGTGCTCTGTCTCTCTCTCTCTCAAAAATGAATAAACGTTAAAAATTTTTTAAAAAAAGGTAACTTCCCATCAGAAATTTGAAGGTTTCTGGCCTATTATCTTCTGGCTTCCAGTGTGAAGTCCCATGAACTTCTGATTCCCAATTGGGATGATTTTAGGGTTTTTTTTTTTTAACCCTTTTGTTCTAAAATTTCACAATGATGCATCTTTATGTGACGCTTTTTTATTATTTATTTATTTAACTATATATAATTGACATATTACATTGTGTAACTTTAAGGTGTACATTCTGTTGACTTGATGCATTTATATATTGCCATATGATTGCCACCGTAGCACTAGCTAATCCCTCTGTCACTTTTTTATGTGGCACTTTTTAAATTCACCGTGTTAGGTACTTGATAAGCCCTTTCAAATCTGGAAAATGTTGTTCTTCCATTTGGGGAGCATATTCTTATTTCTTTGATAATTTTCTTTTCTCTATTTTCTCTCTATTTTCTTCTACTGGAAAAAATGTAGCTTCAGTTACTATAACTTTCTTTATAAAAAATTATATTTATAAGTATGTATATTTAATTTTATATATTTAAAAATAAATACATATTTATTTTTACATGAAATAAATATAAATATACATACTTATAAATTTATGTTTAAAAGCACAAGTGGGGGAGGAACACAGAAAGAGCAAAAGAGAGAGAATCCTGGCAAGACCCGCACTGTCAGTGCAGAGCCCGATGTGGGGTCAAAATCACAGACTGCGAGATCATGACCTGAGCCAAGACCAAGAGTCAGATGCTTACCTGACTGAGCCACCCAGGCACCCCCAGTTACTATAACTTTTATTTCCAAATGCCTTTTCTGTTTTTTGAATATCTCTTTTTCTTTTCTTTCCTTCTTTCTTTTTTAATATCTCTTTTTCAAGCATCCTGTTCTTGTTCCATGGGTGCAACCTGTTCTCTTTTCCCTTTGAAGTTTTGTTTGTGGGCTTTCCAAAGTTTTCTTCTGTTCCCTGAGTTGCCTCTACTTCCAGTGAGTTTCTTCTTAGTGTTGGTTTTGTCTCTGTCTTTTTTGGGGGAGGCCTTCCTTGGGTAACTGGTGCACCTTGATGGCCTGTTCACCAAGGCACTAACAAGGGGAAGGGAGGACCTGGTTGACCAGTGGGAATTACTGCAGGACAGCTGGGCAGCGGCCAGGGTGATTCCTTGTAAAACCTCCAAATGCAGCATCTGTGGGTCTTTCCTCCTAGGTTGGTTTCTTAGCTTCATCTCTCCAGTAGAATCTGTCCCCAGACTTTAGCGGGCAGCATGCAAGCCTGGCTGTCATTGTCCTGGAAGCAGAGGGCACGTGGAAACACGGAAGCATAAAAGGGGATGGTTTCACCTTTCAATCAGTACATTTGCGCTTACCACTTCTGTTTTCACTTGTGCGTGGCTTTTCAAGTCTGCTGACTGTGCCTTAGGCCGTTTCTCTGGCTTGACTCTGTTTCTTAATCTCTGTATCTTTTTAAAAAAATGTTTATTTATTTTTGAGAGGAAGTGCAGAGGGGGTGGGGGACAGAGGATCCGAAGCGGGCTCAGCACTGACAGCAGAGACAGATGTGGAGCTCAAAGTCACTAAGAGTTTGAGACAGCATGAACTGAACTGACGTGGGATGCTCAACAGACTGAGCCACCCAGACTCCCCTTCATCTGTCTATCTTTATGTACGATACATGATTAAAACAGAATTCTTACCCCCCAGACCTAACAGACTATTGTGCGAGATGGGCATGCAAACAGGCAACTAGGATTCTGTGACATGAGTGCAGTGATAAGCAGAAGTGGTTTGGGGAGCTCCAAGGGTGGGTGCCCAAACTGGCCAGGCTTATACAACCAGGTCAGGGAGGGCTTCCTGGAAGAGGTGACATTATGGTTCCACAGCAAGGTCTGTGGAGAGGTAATTTACGTTTTCTAGAGAAGTTTAGCTCCAAAGTCAGAGGGAGAGGGGAAGTGAGCTTAGCCTCTAGGTTTACTGTGGGGACCCTGAGCCTTCAAAAGTCTCCTGTTTCTTCTCCATTTTCCCTCCTTCCTCTGGCATAGCTTTAGAGCTCTTCTGAGGAGCTGAGGACTTGGTCGGGGGCATCTAGAGGGCAATATGGATCAATGGATTCTCCCAGTAGAACCACGATGCCTCTACTGGTATCCACCAAAACCTCCCAAATATTCCCAAATGTCTCAGACCCTTCACCCATGCCCCAAGTTTCAGGTTGGAAGGTTTGGGCACAGTGGGATAAAACCAGGCCATAGGAGCATTGTTCTGAATGCCCCAGAAAATTTGAGTTGCAGAATGATGGGGGTCATCATGATGTGAACCATAGAGTTCACACGGCATCCCCAAGGACTGTGGTCATTGCTTTTCAGCACATAACAGCCTTTATTATGATGCATGCATCATGCTGACTGGCGGGTCACTCACGTAGCTGTTCATTATGACCCAGTTGGGGCTCTTCAAAGGGCGTCCAACGACTATTCAAGCAACAATTGTGGCAGTGACTTTTTCTGGTTTGCTTTCGAGTGGGATCATCCTTAGCCGTGAGCCTTGGGAAATGCATGGTAGGAAAGCAAGTGTCTGGACAACATACTCTAGAAAAGGAACAGGATGTCATCACGGATGGCTTTGCAGAGCCTGAGATTTGGGGCCTGCTATTGATCTGGCTCAAAACTGAGTTAAATTGGTGCTTGCGCCCGGAAGGGAGGTACCAGGTTTAGATTGTGTCACCTGGCACAAACTCAGAGGGACTTGGGAAGGGCTTCTACTCCCAATTTACAGGTGATGATATTGCTGGGATCAGCAGGATTTGTCCAAGACTGCAGCACAAGTTTGAAAGTCATGGTTGAAAGTAATGGTCTTTTGACCTCCAGTCCTTTCCTCCAGCCAAATTTAAGTATCTCCTCTCAGAATCATCATTAGCATCATCAAAGAGATAACAGCAATGATACAATAAAAGGAACTGTTTACTTAGTTCCTGCTTAACACTGTGGGGTATTTTACACACACGATCTTTTCTTTCCTTTTTTTTGTTTTTTTTTTTTTTTTTGTTTTTACAAAATTAAAAAAAAAATTGTGAGAGAGGGAGAGAGAGAGAGAGAGAGCATGAGTGAGGAAGGGGCAGTGGAAGAGAGAGAATCTCAAGCATGCCCAGCATGGAGCCCATACTGGGGCTCGATCCCAAGACCCTGGGATCATGACCTGAGCCGAAATCAAGAGTCAGATCCTCAGTTGACTGAGCCACCCAGATGCCCCTATAGATATGGTCTTTATAAACATTTTGGCTGAATATATTCAGGACAGATAGCAGGGGCTCTTGTCTATATATTAGGGGCCAACTTTTTGGACATAGCACTTTTTGGAATCTGTAATCAAGAAACTGGGTCGAAAATACCCATTCCATGCATATTTATCAAGTTTCCACTACATTTCAAGGCACTGGGTTGGCACTGCCCTCAAGAAGGTCACTGTCTAGTAAGAATGAAAAGCCAGCAGGCAGGTGGTTACCACACAGCAAGCCAAGCACACGACAGAGCTAATCACAGGGTGGGGTCATGTGGGACATAGAAAAGCAGCATCTAGCCTGGGAGAGGTGACCAAGAGATGTTTCTGAGCTTAGCCTTGAGGGATGAAATTCACCAGACGAAGGGAGGGAGGCAGATGGGAAAGTGGTGTTGGTGGGGGATCCTGAGGACATTGTAGGAAAAGGAACTAGCGTGTGCAAAAACATGGTGACCTGTGTCATTTCTGTACCCCAGTCCAAAAACACCGGCCACATCAGGTTTTGGATATATATTTGTTGGATGAATGAAGGATCAAAGACACATTTGATTTGATTTGAAGACTGAAGCCTCAGGCAAGGTCTTCTCTACTTCTTGAGTTGTTCTGCATTTAATATGGTTGGAATGGGCTGTGTGTGTACTTGGCTGAGGCAGGGAGACCCTGGGTTGCTTGATCCCAGTTGGATCTGGGACCGGAAAGCCTTGGCCAAGCTTTTTCAGCCAAACTTTAATGTTAATTAACATCTGAATGTTGGAGAAACAATTCCTGCAAAACCAGTCCTGGGTGTTCCATGGGGTGTGGTGGGGTGGGTGCGGTATCGAAAAATTGTTGCCTTTGACTGGTGTCAGGCCCGTGAGTGTAGGTCACAAGAAACCGCTGTCAGTGTGGCTTCTTAATGAGCCTCTACCCTGGCTTTCCCATCACCTGGACGAGGGACTGGCTTGCCTATTTCCACAGGGGCTTTCCCTCTCTCTGCCTCCCTCCCATGCTCATCTCACTTGGTCATCACAGCCACCCCATGCATTAAATGCACTAGACGATGAAACTTGGTTTTGGAGAGCCAAGGAGACCACACAAGGCCACTCAGCTGGTGAATGGCACCGCTGGCTTTCCAGCCGTGACCTTCATCTTTTCTAAGTGTGATCTCCTGGTAGCCATCCCCTACCTCTCCCTTTCAAACACCAGCTAAGCCCTTGCTGTGCAACTGGACTAGCCTTTCTCACAGTCAGTAATGATTTCATTTATTTATTGGCTTGCTTGACTTACTGTTTTTTATCCCTCTGGAATACGACACTCCTAAGAGCTGGGAACTCTTTGCCTCATTTACTGTCATGTCCCCAGGGCCTAGTACGGTTCTGGGCACACAGAATTCCTCTAATAAATCTTGGGGGCAGGGATTCTGGCCTTTTACATTTTCTTGCTGTATCTTTCATGCCTGGAATGGTGCATGTAATGACTATTTGTTGAGTGAATCAGTAAATAAGAAACAAATGCTCGACTTCAGGGATCTAAAGAGGAATAAGCTTAGTCTTCTCTGGAGGAAACTCACCATTGGATGGGGGAGACAGGCATTAGCAATTCTTGTTGACTGACCATCCGGCCACATGTTGCCAGTGCTAAGATGTTCACTCTTCCGGGGACTCGGGATGTGACCGAAAACAAGGCAGACAAAATCCTCGCCCACCAGGAACTTACATTCTACTGGAGTCATGTGATTTTTGTTTTGCTGTTTAATGAATTAGATCATGTCCTGTGAAGGCACCAGCACCCCTTCCTGTGACAATAGCAGGGCCATGGGTCAGTGAGTGAACAGAGATTTGCTGAAGAGAGATACTTTGCTGGATGCCCATTCCACACAGACAGAAGGCAAGGGCCATGAGTTCAAGAAGTTTGGTCCAGCTGGGGAGGTAAGAGGCCCACAAACACTGGAAGATGCCTGGGTGCTCACAGTGCCTGAGGAGCAGAGCCAATGAAAAGTGCCTGCAGTGAGTATGCGCTGGTCAAAGGCTGGAGAGCACTGTATGCAGCATGTGGGTTTGGAGTCAGGCATCAGGATTCAAGCCCCTTATTAGCTTTGTGACCTTGGGTGCTTGACTCCACCCCTCTTAGCCTTAGCTTCTTTATGCAAAAAAAAAAAAAAATTGGGGCAAAAATACCTCTTGGGTTGTGAGATAGGTTAAGTGCAACATGCGTGTCAAGCCCTTAACATGCGCAGCACGTAGGAGTCACTTGGTAAGCAGTGGCTGGTGTTCAGAAGTCAGGGGTCATGGTGGGCCGGGGCGGAGGGGGGCAGCTTCACAGCTGGCTGTAAGACCTGGCTGCAGCATGGCACATTCTCTGCCAAAGTGGATCTGGGGAGCCAGTGCATGCAGGGCGGACAATCAGACTCACCCCCAACACCAACCAGAAAATTCCGATTAACTGAACATTTAATGACCCATTAAATTTGGTACCTAGATTTAAAAACTAAGCCATATTGTGACACAGCTTTAGGTTTGTTAGGGTTCATACATGGGGACATTTTGACTAAATGTCATTTCATATTCTAGATCAGTGAGTAAGAGTCCACATGCCCTTGGGAAACCTACTCACTGTAGGATGTCAACCTATGTGCTAGGCACTGACCTGGCTATTTGGACCCTTCCCCTCAAAAAGCTTGTTTTCTAGAGGAAGAGATAAATAATAGCTAGACCACTCTGAAGGTAGTGAGAAGTGCTTTGAGGAAAAACTACATAGTAGAGGAGGAGAGAAATAAAAAGCAAAGGGTGTGCTGCTAGGGTGGTCAAGAAAGCCCTTTGAGCAGTGACCTGAATCCAACAAGGGAGGGAGTCATGTGGATACCCAGCTCAAGATACATATCAGGGGGTGGTGGGGTGGTGGTGGTGAATCAGGTGAAGTATATAGTAAATAACAGCAATTATTCAGTAAACTAGTGCCCTGGGACTCCATGGTGTTGGTGGAATTGACAGTCTCTGAGCATGTGAAGGTCTCCAAGTATCAAGGTATGAGCCTCTTGTATTGGACAAGAAGGAAGAGTAATGGAGTGAAATAGTAGAGCCATGTGGGTATCAGGGGGAAGCTCATTCCCGCGCAGAGAGGACAGGAAGTACAAAAGCCGTGAGATGGGAGTGTGCTTGATATGTTCAAGGAACAGAGAAGAAGACAGTGCATCAGGATGACTGAGGGCAGGGCAAGAGTGGCAGGAGAGAGGCTCAGACCTCATAATACCTTTCAGACCATGGGAATGACTTGGAGTTTGTTTTCAGCAAGATGGGAGCCCTGGAGGGTCGTAGGTTGCAAAAGGCTTATTCCAACTGCTGCGTGGAGAGTAGGCAGGGGGTAGGGTGCACTGCTGGGCAAGAGTGGAAGTGGGGAGGCCATTAGGAGTTGTTGCAGTAGTCCCCGCGGGGCTCATGGTGGTGGAGACCAGAGGGTAGCAGTGAAACAGGTGGCCGGTGGAAGGTCAGCTCAGGCAAACAGGCACCAATGGATGTGTCCAGCAGGCACCAATGGATGGGTGGTTCTGGGTAGGGCTGGGTGGGGATAGCGTCCTTCGTTAGTGATGGGGTCGGCTGCCACGGAACACTGGGGCTGTATAAACGCAAACCCCAGTCTTAGATGCTTTGCCCTGTTATTTGAGCGACTTGCTCTTCTGTGACTCTGGGATCTGCGTGGAGGTGCTCTGCTTCTTGAGCCCCCTCCATGGAGATGAGTATATTCATTGGCTCCGCTTGCCCTAACAAGAGCCACAGACTGGGTGGCTAAAGCCACAAAATGTGTCCTCCCACAGTTCCGGAGACTAGAAGTCTGAGATCAAGGGGTCAGCACGATTGGTCCTCCTCCTTGGAGGTCCTTGATTGGTCCTTGATCAAGGACCTCTCTCCTTGATTTATAGATGATCGCCTTCTCACTGTGCCTTCACATCATCTTCTTTCTGTGTGTGTCTGTGTCCAAGTCTCCACTTGTTATAAGGACACCAGGCACATGGGACTGGGGATGTGCTAATAACGTCATTTTAATTTAGTTACCTCACTAAAGACCCTATGGCTTTAAAAGATGACTACAAGTATCTCCAAAATGGTTACATTCTGAGGTTCGGGGATCAGGACTTGGATGTAGGAATTTTGGGTGGGACACAGTCAGCCCATAACAATGACCCATTGGGCCCTGGGATGGGGTTTGGTGATGGTTTGTTTTGGTTTACCTCAATCTCTTAGAGGCTGGGAGAACATTCCCCCACCTCGGGCTCCTTTCCTGTAGGCTTGCTGCTCCAGTGGCCTGAACCTCCATTTCTGCCTCTTTCCCTGCCTGAGCTTGGAAACTGCCCCCAGAACCAGCCCAGCTTGCTGAGAGCTGATTATTGTCTCCATCATCTGCCTACCTTCTCATTTGCCAGCAAGCAGCCCCAGCCCCAGCAGTGGATGGCATTTTTATTGGCAGGGATGGCCCCGTAGGGCCCATGTGGCTTTGTCCTCGGTTTCACAAGATGTCAAGGCAGATCTTGTGGCAACGCCGGGCTCTCCGGAGCATGGGAAACCTGGTGTGTTCTGGGTTTTCCATGTTTGACCATCTCAAGGCCAACATTATCCTAACTTTCCTGTGTTGTTAATTTTGGCTTTGGATGATCAAATGTTCTATTGCGATAAGGCAAAGGGTGTAAAATGTATCGCATGGTATCTGGTGAGTAATAGACCCACGGTATACACAAGTCTTATTCTTATAATCTGTCTTTACCTTTTTTCCTTTAGAAAGGGACCTGGAAATGCTCATGTCCTCTGAGGCTACCAGTTATGCTCACACCATTGAGTCCCAGGGGACTAGCATTCATTGATTAATCACTATATGGTACCCATTGCTTGATCTACCCCCATATGTACGAGATGGACATTTTCATCCCCAACTGATATATGAAGAAATCTGACACTCAGAAAGGTGAATTGACTTGCTCAAGCCACAGTTAGGAAGGGGAAGAGGAGGAATTGGAGCTCTCTGATGTCTCTTCTTAGAGACGTGATTAGTGCCTCACCCTTATAATCTCAACCTTAATTACTTCCTTACTCCAAATACAGCCACGCTGGGGGTTGGGGCTTCAACACAGGGATTGTAGGGAGACACACAATTCGGTCCAGAGCAGGTATTAAAAATCAAGTCAAGCCCGGGCACCTGGGTGGTTCAGTTGGTTAAGCATCTGACTCTTGATTTCGGCTCAGGTCATGATCTCATGGTTTTGTGAGTTCAAGCCCTGATTGGGCTCTGTGCTGGCAGTAAGGAGCCTGCTTGGGATTCTCTCTCTCTCTCTCTCTCTCTCTCTCTCTCTCTGTCCCTCCCCTGCTCATGCTGTCTCTGTCTCTCTAAAATAAAGAACCTTTTAAAAAATTATAACGAAAAATAAATCAACTTAAGCATTTACAACATTCTTGAAGTTAAGACTCAAGTATGCATTGGGAATCAGGCAGAATTTCAGATATTTTGGACACAATCGGGGTGGGGGGAACCCTAGTTTATCATTTAACAAATTATGTCCTGGCCTAGGGGGTTGAGATGAACAAGATTTTCCTTCAGGTGAATAGGAGGCACTTCCTCTTAAAGCATTTGGCCTTAAAAAGAGGGTACTTAGGACTGAAAAGGCTTGGAGCCAGACTAGCACTCAGTGGCTGTAGAATTTGGGGTAGGCTGCTTCCCATATTCGAGTCTCTGTAAAATAGAAATAGAACAACCTTCCTGGAGTTGTTCCAGAATTAAATGAGATCCGTGACTGTTATTATTATCAATAACAACCAGAAAAAAAATGCATGGAGACAGTTTTGCCAAATGCCCTGGAAAAGTCTAGAAAGGGCTATTAAGCAGGTGATTTTGTGGTGCTTAGGAAGGAAATGGCAATTACCTGAAAGGCAGTGCTGCCCGATTTAGGAGCAATAGCGAAGAGCTGGATTTCACTGTGCAGGGGGGCAGTGATTCCTCCACTCAACAAACATTTGAAATTTGTATTCTAAGAATAGTGGGGTTTGGAGGAATTTACACGCATTTAAAACATTAATGAATACTTTTTCACTATAATGAAGAAAAAGGATAGCCTTGACTGGGAATCTGTGCCCTGAGGCTTATGGCTTTGTTCACCTAACACTTGCTGGAAGCCCACACCTGACCTTGGAGGGAATGTACGTCAGCTCTGGGGCTCAGAGGTACCTGGTTTAACGATGTAGGAAGTCTATGGTTGCAGGGCCCCTTTAGGAGATCTTTTGTGCATTTTCTCAGAAGTTAAAAATGCGGTGGAGGGCTCACTTAAGGGTCTGATTAAGGAATCGTTCTAGAAAACACAAAGGGAACGAGAGAAACAGATGAAACATCCATTTTCTTAGCTTGCTTAAAAAGCCAAAGAGAATAGCCTTTAAGCTATATTTCTGCACTAGGAGAAAAAACAGTACTGAATTTTGGCTCAGAATGTCCTTGTGTTGGAGTTAAATAATAGTTTTTCCACGTAATGTCTTTTTGACCTTTCCCCTCTGTCGAAACTTTTAGAACGGGTGAAGGGTACCTTCTCCACCAGTATCAGCCTATCAATAACCTCTGTTTTGTTTGGACCAGCCCTTGTGTTGTTTTTTTTGTTTTGTTTTGTTTTGTTTTTTAATGATTGCGAGATACCCCTTAGCAAACACCATAAGGAAACTTTTAAAAAATAAAGTTTTTTTTTTTTACTTTCAAGACCTGGAAATTACACAGCATACCTGGGGCCACACAGCGAGGTCCCCAGGGAGGCTTAGGGGGGAAGTGTGAAAGAGAGAGGGAGGATGAGAGAGAATGAGAGAGAGAGCCCAGGTTGGGGGCAGGTGAAGCGTGATGGTTAGGGTTAGGGTTGGGGGAGTTTTGCTTTTGTCGGGGTCAAGGGTTGGGGGCCTAGGGTTTCTCAGGCTCACTCTGGTTTTTTTTTTTTTTTTTTTTAATATATCAAGTATAATTAATTGTCAAATTGGTTTCCATCCAATTTGGTTTCCAGTGCTCATCCCAACAGGTGCCCTCCTCAGGCTCACTCTTTATTGGTGAATTTAAAACATAAGAACAGGAATTTAAAGTGTGGGAATTGCAACAAGCAAGTGACCCAAATAGTTATCAAAATCAACCAAGATCTCTAAACACAAACGAGCCTCGGTGTGGGAGGATGGCCTGGCTCTTTATCTGGTCCTGTGGCTGGCTATCTTTGAAGTGGATGCCTTGACAATCAAAGCTTTAATCAGGCACCAGCATTACGAAAAGAGGGAAAACCCAACCTCCTGGGCTTGCAGTACAGGGTGTTAGCAGGAGACCCTGCAGAGGTTGGCTGGGACCAAGCCCCGAAAAGACCTCGCCTGAGGAATTTGAGTGCGTTTCTAATTCTGCCCACAGTGGGAAAGCTTGGAATTTTTCTGAGCAAGGAGGCAGCATAATGTTGCAGAGGAAGGAGTCTGGGATCTCACGAGCAGCGTGGCCTTCACTGTGATGCCAGACTTCTGTGGAGAAGAGACTGTGGGGAAGTCCTAGGCGCTGGAGCGCCTTGTAAACCACAGGAGCCGGTTCGATGCCCTCGCCCTGCAGAGTCCCCTTTTGGAAAGATTAGTGAGGTAAAGGTGTGTGTGTAGGTGGAGTTGGAGTGAGGACCCAGGAGGGCCGGGCCAAAGGCTCGCCGGCCATTGTTGTGAGCACAGACCAGACCTGCCGAGGAGGTCAGGGGCACAGGGCGAGGGAGGGGTGGATAGGAATGATGTCCCAAGTGAAGCAGTGTCCATGTGACATAACGTCTCTCAGAATGGAGCGAGGACGGCCAACCCCTGCAGGTTTCCGGGTGGGTGGTGGGGAATCACACACTACACACGAGAAGCCTGGGACAGAGGGACCGGGAGTCTGTAGGCGAGGACGGTGAGTTCACTGCGGGCCGTGTGGAGTTGAAGGTACCTCGAGATGCCAGCAGGGAGATGTACCAAGGGAAAGCTTGGGGAGTGATTGATGCCAGGCAGGAAGTAGTAGTGACTCCAGCACTTGAGGTGAAGGAGAAGTGACTACAGTCTCTGGAAAAGGGAAAAACGGACGCACACCTAGAGAGCCAGACCCTCTAGTGCAGAGTTCGAGCCCAGGGGCTCTGCGGTCAGACTGCCTGGCCTTGCGTTCCTGTCCCTGGGGCATGTGTGCCTGTTTTCTCCTTGCTGAAAAAATGGGGCTAAAAAACAATCCACTTTGTTGGGTTATTCTGGAGAGCAAATAAAGCAATAAACATTAAGCTCTTAGACTCATGCCTGGCACACAGTAAGCACTCAAGAAATAGTTATTCTGCGAATTGGAAGATGAATCGCAGGGGCTTGTCTATTTGGGGGCTCCTCGGAGGGGCTTTCCTCTATGGGTTTGGCTTGCTGCTGTTCCACGTATAGTTTGTACCCAAATGCCAAACATGGGCTTATGCAGAATCGTGGAAGGTGAATTAGCATTCGGATGCACGGAGGCTCCTTTATGAAGGGACAATCATTCATTGACTTCAGATCTCTTGCATTAATTACAACTTTCAATACCTGATTTGTTCCCCAAAGCCAAGAGTTCCTGCTTGACAAAGCAAGATCTGTGAAACTGAAGCATGCCGATGGAAATGCAAATGCGTCCAACATTTTCATGTACCTGTGACTCATGGCTTTAATCAAGATTCATTACTTCCCTTGTAAAAGCACACAAACCATGGAACTTGACTGTGGTTGGATCAACCGGTCCTGATGAATGAATTTGGCTATCACTCTTCCTTTCTAATAGTGTCTCAGACAGGAGCTCTGATCTCTCGCAACTGTAAATGGGTGCTTGGACATGTTACAGTATTGACATTCCCAGGACACCGGCAAAGTAACCGAACCTCTAACAATATGCCGTCTTTGCTTATTGCTTTAATAAGTGAATGTAACTGAAAGGTGTTTTCATATCTACTAAATATTTGGGAGGCTTGGCTATAAGTTAATGCAGTGTTTGTTTGTTTGTTTGTTTGAATAAACATATAATCCAGAGACAGGCATTCAAATAAATGAACCATTTGGAAGAGCCACTTTGACATCCTTGGGGATACTCCAAACATTTTGGAATATCTTTTGGGGAAGTGCCTTCCTAGTTCGTGGCACCTTCTTTCAGATAAGCTTGTTGGTGAAAGATCTTTTCCTTTAAAGGGAAAACTTTTTTTTATTTTTATTTTTTTAATTTTTTTATTAAAAAAATTTTTTTTAACGTTTATTTATTTTTTGAGACAGAGAGAGAGAGACAGAGCATGAACGGGGGAGGTGCAGAGAGAGAGGGAAACACAGAATCGGAAGCAGGCTCCAGGCTCTGAGCCATCAGCCCAGAGCCCGACGCGGGGCTCGAACTCATGGACCGCGAGATCGCGAGATCTCGAGATCGTGACCTGAGCTGAAGTCGGACGCTTAACCGACTGAGCCACCCAGGCGCCCCTAAAGGGAAAACTTTTTGAAAAGACATGAAAGTTGTTTAGATTTCACTGAAGTAATGCCATTTTTGTTCAAAGACAAGGTGCCACTAAAGCAACAAGGCTATTTTTCTTGCCTGGATCACACACTGGCTCAGAACACAATCTTTAGGGAGGAATGCTAAAGCACACTTTCCAAGGTGAACACTATTTTTTTCCCAGAAACAATTTTTTTTCCCCCCAGACTCTTCTTTGTAGGTGACAAACTCGTCTCAGTTTGCCTGGGGTGTTTTCTGTTTTAGCAGTGAAAGTCCGTAGTCTGGGCAAACCAGGATGGTTGGTCTTCCTCCTATGAGGCAGGCACGTTCCTCTGGTTGACAGGTCTTTGACCTTGTCCCTGTGACACGGCATTCCAAGAGTTTTTCATCCTCACTTCCTTCTCATGGGTATAGGCTCCTAACCTATCACTAACTGCAGTGTGTGTGTGAGGCAGAAGGCTTCTTTGCTCATGTGTTGGTTTGTTTTATGACCAGTATAGTTGAGACATTCTAGTGTTGTTGAACTTCACACTGGTATTTGGGGCAATGTTTAGAATTCTCTCGTGGTTTGCAGCTCCTGCCTCTTGGCATTGCTTTTGGTGAAGCTGAGCCAGCTTGTGTGGTCCAAGAAGTGGAGTCAGATTTCTAGGCTGAGTGTGGCCTATAGGCCACAAATCCCTTAGCCCATCCAAACCTTAGTTTCCTTAACCAGCAAAAGGGAAAATAAATGCTTCTACTATTTCCGAGGGTTAATATGAGGATGAAAAGAGATAATATATGGGGCACCTGTGTAGCTCAGTTGGTTGAGCACCTGACCTTGGTTCAGGTCACGGTCTCACAGGTTGTGAGTTCGGGCCCCACATTGGGCTCTCTGTTGTTAGCCTGGAGCCTGCTTCAGATCCTCTGTCCCCCTCTCTATCTGCCCCTCCCCCACTCACGCTCTTCGCTCTCAAAAATAAACATTAAAAAAAAAGAAAAGAGATAATATGTATGAGCTTCAAAGTTATTAACTGTTAACGATTAATTTAGTCACAATTTATTGAGGGCCCGCTACATGTAAGACCTTCCAGAAACACATAACAGATACACAGGCATGTTATGTATCTACCTAAATGACCACTAGGTGATGTTTGTAATGCTGTCATAGTTATCTGCACAAGGTTCTAGGACTTCAAAGGAAAGGCAGATTAATTCTGCTTGGGGCACTCCTGAAGGCTGCCCAGTGGAAGTGGTGCTTGTATTGGATCCTGGGGATGACAGAGGAAGGCATGAGCAGGGATAGGGAGGGGGGCAGGTCTGGGGAGCTGTGCATTCAAAGGGAGACAGGACTGAGCCAGACCTTCAAGGACCTTAAGGGCTAAGCTAAAAAATGTGAACTTTATTGGGGATTTGATGTAATCAAAGCCCTCTGGCTTTAGGGTGGAGGCTGGAATCAACTCGAAGAGGCAAAACACAGGGAGATCTGTTATTTAAGTTTGTTGGGTTCACCCAGGAAAGACCAAGGAAGAATGCATGAGCATATATTTGTGTTTATTATCTATTTCCTCCACTAGAATGGAAGTTCCACGAGAGTAAGGCTTTTGTTTCATTCTTTTCTCCATTCTTAGTGCGGTAGAATAGTGCCTGGCATACAGTAGGTACTCAGTACATATTTACTGATTTTATTTTTTTTATTTTTTATTTTTAAATTTTTTTTTCAACGTTTTTATTTATTTTTGGGACAGAGAGAGACAGAGCATGAACAGGGGAGGGGCAGAGAGAGAGGGAGACACAGAATCGGAAACAGGCTCCAGGCTCCGAGCCATCAGCCCAGAGCCTGACGCGGGGCTCGAACTCATGGACCGCGAGATCGTGACCTGGCTGAAGTCGGACGCTTAACCGACTGCGCCACCCAGGCGCCCCCATATTTACTGATTTTAAATAAAATAAGTCTGAGGTCCTTCCCACTGGAAGGAATCAACAGGACAATGTGGTCAGTTAGCTCCTGTTTTCATTTACAGATTAAACTTACTTCATTCTAAAAAGCATTTGAGGTGGCTTTAGAAATATATACAGTACAGAATGATTCAAAAAGAACAGAAATAAATCAGACCTACAGGAAAAAGAGAATTGAATAGGATAATAAAGAACAGAGAGAATCAATATATAGGTGTAAGTGTCTCAAAGGCGGCACTAAAATTTTCAAAGTGGGAAGCAAATTCATGTCTGAGCTTCCTGACAGCCAAGGCAAAGATGGAAATGTGGTTAGTTATGAGATCCACAGTCCACATTAGACAAAAACATCTCACTTTCTCAGAAGCAGCCCTGGTTGTTTTTCACGGGTAACGACGGCACCAAAACCACTTGCTTTAGTCCTCATGCTGTTTGCTGCGGGGACTACTTGGTAACCCCTTAGCTGTTTCGGACGGAACTTAGTCTTCTGTGTAGCAACATTCATTGACTATAAGAGGTGACCAGAAATGTATTCAAACCAGAAGTAGCTGGTGACAGGTTAAGTGACACTCACTCAAGGGCAGCATTGGGTGGATAGAGGAATGTCAATAGTCAGTTCCTCTCCTTCTGTCTCCTTGAGAACCTTTACCAATCCCTAATCCTTATCTCCACTGATAAAGAGGAAAGTTACATGTTGGACACCTGAAAGGAATACAACACTGTGTGTCAATTATACTTCAGAAAGAAAAAAAGGGAAGTTACAAAGAAAGCTGGCAAAGGTCATGAAAATCTGCGTCCTTCGATTGTCTTGCTTCCTTTGATTTATTCAAGTTCCTCTTGAAGGACCACTTAGGTGAGAGGCTGAAGTACCACTTAAGTAAGAGGTTTGGTTTGGCCGATGGTGTGTTTTTAAGAGACCGAAACCAGGTGAGAAGGAGAGAGGAAGCCGATTTGACAAAATGATTTGAAGGTGGTTTGGACTCTAGGATTTTCTTCTTTAAAAGATGTTTAAAAGGATTTTTGAAAAGTGGTATACACACTTGACGAAACAAAAGCCAAACAGTGCAAAGAAGTCAACTAGTAATGCTGCCTTTTCGTACGTTCTTGCAAAGATATTCATATTTGCACACAAAACAAAAACACTTTTTGTTATATGAGAATTTATGACACAAATTTTTTTCTTGCTTTTTGTTTTTGTTTTCGTTGTTGGTGTTGTTTTTCCACTGAATAAGTCTTGAAGAACACTCCCCAGGAGTTCCTATTAAGCTACTTTATTCTAAAATGTGGAATGATATCCATTATAAAGTACTGCCATTTATATATCCAGTTTCCCAACTGGATATTAGCTGTTTCCAATGTTTTTTTTTTTTTTTTTTTAACGTTTATTTATTTTTGAGACAGAGAGAGACAGAGCATGAATGGGGGAGGGGCAGAGAGAGAGGGAGACCCAGAATGGGAAGCAGGCTCCAGGCTCTGAGCCATCAGCCCAGAGCCGGACACGGGGCTCGAACTCACCGACCGTGAGATCGTGACCTGAGCCGAAGTCGGACGCTTAACCGACTGAGCCACCCAGGTGCCCCTGTTTCCAGTGTTTTTATTACAAACAATGCTTCAATGAAAAATCAATGAAATCTGAATCTGCATCAGTCAGGGTTCTGGAAGGAAACAGCACTGCAGTGCAGAAGGTTCACACTAAGAGGCTGATGAAAGGGGCTTCTTGGCAGAGGTCTGGGCAGGGTTAGGGGAATATCAGTGGATGGTGAGACACCAGGAACCGACAGCAGAAGGAAGTTGTTGACACCCCCAGGCCTGAAGGGGAAGATGGCGCCTTGGAGCCTCTGGAGAGTAAAGCACCAAGGAAGGCCTACCTAGCAGGAGCTGTATACTTCTAGAAACACAGCATCGAAGGATAAGGGGAGCAGAGGAAAAATACTTCCACCCCTCTTTCTTTCTGCCCTGGCTCTCTCTTTCTTGCTGGTGCCTCCCATTAGTCAAACCCAACCACAGAAGCCAGCCGGCAAGGGATGCGGGTGACCAGAATGGTCACCCTCCTGGCATAGACATGGGCACAGAAGAACAGAAAATGGATCTGGGGTGGGAGTGGAGCATATGTACAATCTACGGAAATTTCTAGAAGCAGAATCGCTGGCTCAAAGGCAAATACATCGCTATTGTTTTGTAAGTCAGCGTTCATTTAAATTTACCCTTTCTGTAAGTTTCCCTTTGCTTTCTGTACTTCTGTATTTCTGTGGGGAATAATTTTCCTTTTAGCTGAAGAACACCCTTCAGGATTTCTTTCATTGCAGTTCTGCCGGCCAAGAATTCTCTCAGTTTTGCTTGTCTTTGAAGGATAATTTCGTTTAGTTCTGAAAAATAATTTCACTGAACATGCACTCCTAGGTGGGCTGTTATTTTGGTTTTGCACCTTGTATTCTGAGTTTTATTGCTTCTGTTGAAGATCACCTCTGAGTCATAATATTATTCCGCTGAAGATTCTCTTTACTTTTTAAGCATTTCTCTTTCTTTTCGGTTTTCAGCAGTTTGTCTATGTTTCCATGTGGTTTTCTCTGTTTTCATCATGATTGAATTCAGTGAACTTCTTGAATCTGGGTTATAATATATTTCATCAGTTTCAGAAAAATTTTTTATTTAGAAAAATTAGTCTGTTATCTTTTCGAATATTGCTTCTGCCCTATTCTCTCTTCTAGTGTCTCCAATTACATAAATGTTACCTTTTTTCACTGTGTCTCATTTGCCTCTTACATGCTTCTCTGTATTATTCTTTTCTTTGTCTTTAGTCTGGATATTTTTTAAGTTTTCTTTTAGTTCACTAATCTATCCTTTCCAGGCCTACATCTGCTGTTAAATCTATCTAGCATATTTTAAATGTTCACTTATTGTATTTTTCAGTCCTAACATTTTGATTTGATTCTTTTTTGTAGATTCTGATTATCTGGTGAAATATTCTTTATTTGTTTTATCCATTGTTTTTTGCTATTTAAAATGAAAACGCTCACTTGTGGGTCTATTTCTGCTCTGTTTCTTCATCTCTTGGTTTTTGTACTTGTCTCTTAACATGTCTGGTCATTTTTGAATGAACAGTGAATATTGTGTATGAAAAAAGTGTTGAGACTACAAATGATGCTGTCTTCCTCTAGAGGGAGCTATCCTTTTCTTAGCTAGTCAGAGGGAGTAGGGACTAAGTGTCTTAAGACAGTTGGGGATGGGGCATCTGACTCTTGATTTCAGCTCAGATCGTGATCTCACAGTTCCTGAGTTCGAGCCCTGCTTCAGTCTCTGTGCTGACTCTCTCTCTCCCTCTCTCTCTGCTCCTACCCCACTCATGTTCACACGTGTGCGAGTGCTCTCTCTCTCCCTCCCTCTAAAAATAAATCAATACACTTAAAAAAAAAAAAGACAGTCAGGAAATGAGTCTACTATAGGCTGGGTCCCAGTTTTGGCAAGCCTCTATCTAGCTCTGTTTCTCTCCACTCTTAGAGTAGATCTCTCCAGGGATCTCAGCTGTGAATCTGGGGTATTGAGCAGCGATCCTTTATCATAGGTCTTGAATTCTTATACTTGCATTCTCACTACTGTGAGATGCCAAACCCTGCTTTTACTTCCTGAGGCTTTCTATTAGTTTTCTTAGTCTCCTGCCCAGACAACCTCAGAATGCAGCAGACATCTTCTGGGAAAATAGGTAGTGTTGAATTCGGTTCACTTAGAAAGGCAAAGCATGTATTTTGAGACATGTAAGGATAGCATCCTCAGGGTCTCTGGGAAGAGACTACATGGGGATATAGTCCAATAACAGAAAAAATAAATACAAGAAACAAAAAGATGAAGGTCATGAGAAATAGGAGAAATTCAAGAAACTTGTAAATTTGGCATTAAATCTAAATGAGAGGCATCATGTAAAATGCAAAAGAAGTAACAATCTAGATCTAATAGGAAGTGATCTAATGTGCAGAGGTGGGCAGATATGAAGCTGTGAAGTCTGCTATTCTGTTTAAAGCGAGATAGACATATTGATTAGTTTTAGATACTTCTGGAAAATGGGATATTAAAAATGTAAGGGTACCATTGAAAAAGTAGATACAGGGGCACCTGGGTGGTTCAGATGGTTAAGCATTTGATTCTTGATTTCAACTCAGGTCATGATCTCACAGTGTGTGAGTTTGAGCCCCGAGTCGGGTTCTGTGCTGACAGCTTGGCACCTGGAGCCAGGTGCACGTAGTTTCATGAATGAATTTTACCAGATATATAAAGAATAATGAATAGCAATTCTTCATAAACCCTTCCAAAAATTAGAACTCCTTAACACATTCTATGAGGCCAGTATTATCTCAAGACCAAAAAAAACAAACAAACAAACAAAAAAAAACAAAGAGGAAAAAGAAAACCACAGACCGATATCTCTTA
>NW_024412376.1:148183895-148205194 GCF_014898765.1 Herpailurus yagouaroundi | reverse complement strand
AAAAAAAAACAAAGAGGAAAAAGAAAACCACAGACCGATATCTCTTATGAACACAAATATAAAAATTCTCAACAAAATACTAGCAAACTGAATTCCAGCCACATATAAAGAGGATGACACCCCATGACCAAATGGGATTTATCCCAGGAATGCAAGGCTAGCTTAACATGTGAGAAGCAATCAATGTAACATACTGTTAATAGAATAAAAGAAAAAAACTCCACATGATTATCTTAGTAGATGCAAAAAAAAAAAAAAATTTGACAAAATCCACACCCCTTCATGATGAAAACACTCAAAAAACTAGGAATAAAAGGAGACTTCCTCAACCTGATAAAGGGCACCTATGAAAGACCCATAGCTAGTATGCTTAATGGTGAAAGACTGAACGCTTTCCTCCCTAAAGTCAGGAACAAGACAAAGATGCCCTCTCTTGCCACTTCTTTTTTTTTTTTTTTAATTTTTTTTTCAACGTTTATTTATTTTTGGGATAGAGAGAGACAGAGCATGAACGGGGGAGGGGCAGAGAGAGAGGGAGACCCAGAATGGGAAGCAGGCTCCAGGCTCCGAGCCATCAGCCCAGAGCCGGACACGGGGCTCGAACTCACGGACCGCGAGACCGTGACCTGGCTGAAGTCAGACGCTTAACCGACTGCGCCACCCAGGCGCCCCTCTTGCCACTTCTATTCAGCATTGTACCGGAGGTTCTAGCCCTGGCAGCTAGGCAAGAAAGTGAAATGAAAGGCATCCAATTCAAAAGGAAGACGTCAAGGTATTTCTATTTGCCATTGATGTATTTTTTGTAGTAGATTAGTCATTGCCCAGGGCCAGGGTAGGGGAAATGGAGAGTGCCTGCTAGTGGGTACGGATTTCTCTTGGGGATAATGGAAATGTTCTAGACTTTCTTGTAGCGAAGGTTTCACAACTCCGCAAATATTGAAAAACCAGTAAATGCTACACATGAAATGTGTGAATTGTATGGTGTGGGAATAATATTTCCATAAAGCTGTTTTTTAAAGAAGATGAACTAGGTGATTTTCTAGGAAGATTTAAAAAATTGACTTGCGTGGGGCACCTGGGTGGCTCAGTCGGTTAGGTGGTCGACTTCAGCTCAGGTCATGATCTCACAGTTTGTGGGTTCAAGCCCCGTGTCAGGCTCTGTGCTGACAGCTCAGAGCCTGGAGCCTGCTTCATTCAGATTCTGTGTCTCCCTCTCTCTCTGCCCCACCCCTACTCATGCTCTGTCTCTCTCCGTCTCTCAAAACTGAATAAGTGTTAAAAAATTAAAAAAAAAAACCTGACTTGTGAAAAAATGGAAAAACCTGAATAGTTGAATAATCCTAGAAGAAATTTTTTAAGTATTTGAAAATTTATCTCATCCCCACCTGCTCCCTTCAGCCTGAAAAAAAGATATTAAGTCCAGAGTATTTTATTTTATTATTTTATTTTATTTTATTTTTAATGTTTATTTATTTTTGAAAGAGAGAGAGAGACAGAACATGAGCGGGGGAGAGGCAGAGAGAGAGGGAGACACAGAATCTGAAACAGGCTCCAGACTCTGAGCTGTCAGCACAGATCCTGACACTGGGCTTGAACCTATGAGCCGTGAGAGTATGACCTGAGCTGAAGTCTGACGTTTAACCGACTGAGCCACCTAGGCACCCCTAGATCCAGAGTATTTTAGAATCAAGTTATATAAAACCTGTAAGTTATTCCAATAGTATGTAAATTATCTCAGAACATAGAGAATTATGGGAAACCTCCCAACTCAATTGAGTTGGCTAGTATTACTTGCTAATGTAATAAAATAGGATGATTATATCATGAAAGAAAAAGAACAGGGAGACTATAGACCAATATGTTTATGAGCCAAGTTGCAATATCCTAAGCAATACATTAACAAACTGAATCAGTAAAAAGCCAGCAGAGTTGATTCCAAAGCTTCAAGGATGGTTCAACATTAGGAAATTTTTAAGAAATCATTTCCAATAATACATTTATGGCTAAAAAATTCAAGATCATCTGAATAAATGTTGAAAAGTATTTAACGCCTAAGGTACAGACTTTCAATTCTATAAGACGGATGAGTTCTGAGATGTAATGCACAGCGTGGGAACTATAGTTAGCAATACTGTATTACTGAAGTTTTCTAAGAGGGTGGAACTTAAGTATTCTCCACACACACACACAGAAAATGGTAAGTATATGAGGCTATGGATATGTGAATTAGCTTGAGTGTGGTATCATTTCACCACAAGTAATATACCTTAAATAGATACAATTCCTGCACGTCAATTATACCTCAATAAAACTGAAAAAAAGAGTATTAAATTAAATTTAAGATGATTCCCTGATTAAAAATCTTAGCAAGTTTGGAAATGAAATAATTTATCTAACTTTATAAAATATATCTTCTAAAAGCCTATACCAAATATCATATTAACAGTGAAAAACCATAAGTATTCCTGTTAAAGTCAGGAATGAGACAAGAATGCCCACTGGTATCACATCTGTTCAACCTTATTAAATCCTGCCAAAGGAGGATAGCCTTTTCCATTGTAGTAAAACCAGAAGAAATGTAAATATTTCAAGGGAAGAGACAAAACTGCCATTATTATGTCAATAATATGATTATTTGCTGAAAATCGAAGGTAATAGACTTTTAAAAGTCTATTAAAACTAATGAGTTTAATATGATTGCTAGATGTAAGTAACACCAGTGTTATAGAAAAATTCATGGACTTTTCTACATACCACCGATAATCAATCATAAAATGCCATGAAAAAAATCTCATTCATTAAAGTGTCTAAACCAAACCAAAACAAAAAAACAAGGAACAAACCTAAAGAAATGTACAAGTACACCAAAAGGACTTTTGAATAAATAGGCATCTTATGCTCCAGGATGGGAATATTCCATATTGTAAACATATCAGTTTTCTATAAATAGTATATAAACTCACTGTCATCTCAATAAAAAAGCCAATGTAATTTTTCATGGAACTCAATAAGTAGATTCTAAAACTCATCAAGAAGAGAACACGCAGAAGAATTCTAGTAAATGAAAGGAAAAGAAGAATAATGAGGGATGGAGAACTTGCCCTAGATATATCAAAGCTTTTTCAAGGTTATTGAAATTATAATATTGTGGTATTTTTACAGGGATGATAAAATAGATCAACTGCACCTGAATGGAGAATGTAGCAATGCATTTAGGCATGTATGGATATATATATATATATATATATATATATATATATATATATAAGTCAGTGGGAAATGGGTGAGCTATTTGATTAATGATATTGGGACAACTGGCAATCTATGTGGAAGAAATAAAGTCACATCACTATTTTACAACATACCCCCAAAACAAATAGGTGCACACACACGATATAAAAAAGGACTTGAAGAAAATGTAGAGGAATAATTTCATAATATGGATATATGGATTTGGGAAGCATGTTTTAAAGAAAGACACAAAACCCCAAAACCACATAGGAAAAAATCAACAGATTTGAGTATACAAACATTTAAAACTTTTGCACGATGAATGAATAAATAAGCAAAATGTGAAGATAAGTGTCAGATGAGGAGATGATATTTGTTGAATTATGGATACCGGATAAGAATATTTACAACCTTGGAGATCTGTGTGTGACAGATGGGACACACAGATTGTGGGTGGGACACTTTCATTTTATATCATCTCATGTAACCTTCAAATTGAGTCTCTGAAGTAGCAGTGACCTACCCATTTTACAGACGAAGAGACCGATTTGGATCTGGACCTAGTCTGACTCTGGCCCCCTCCACATTTCTTTTTTCAGGAGCTAGCATGATTTCTCACCTCCCCCCTAGAGTCACATGACTTATTCTTGGTGGTTTTGATTTGTTTGCTTTTGGGGGGCTTGTCTGGGTAGTTTGCTTCTGGTAGTGGAGAGGTACTGAGGTATGGATGGACAACGGGTCATGATTCTGTGACATGCCTCCTCATGAGCTTTTGGGGGACAAATACCACCTTCTTCTTTGGTTTTTCAGTTTTCTGGGGTGCCCTTATTGTCAGTCTTTGATTCAGGGGGTAAACCAGGGAGAGCTGGGTGTGGTTGTCTCCCTTTGGTCCTGCCACACCCGTCCTCTTCTCCTTTTGCATTGACTCATGACAGAGAGGAAGAGCAGGGTTTGGGTGAGCCTTCTGGAACTCATCTGATTGTGCTGTGGGTAGGCTAATCCAGCGCTCCACTTAACTGGCTTGACTTGCTCTTCCATTTCCTTCTTGTGTCCCTTCCCTCCTTTGGCTCACTTCTTTTCTGACAGATAGATGTGGGCTGTCCCATGTTGTTGCCAGAGAGGCAGTTGTCATTATTTAGAATGTCCTGGAAAGGCAGACTGTTGTTAGTAAGCCTCCCCTCTACACTCCCCCTTTCCTCCTCCCAACCAGAGCTGAATGGGGGATATGGCAAACCTATTCATCTCAGCCATGATCCCTGTTTCTCCTGCTTAAACCCTTCTGTGCCTTCTTATTCCTAGTCTTCTACCAAAACAAGGTCAAGTTCAACTTCCTAAAGCACGGATTTTATCACATTTCTCTCTCGATTAAAAGCCTGTGATAGTTCCCCACTGAATTTTCAAAATGAAGTTCACAGATGTTATATTGGAAACCAGGAAAGAAATATTAGACATTCTATATATATATATATATATATATATATATATATATATATATATATATATATATTTAATTTATTTACTTTGAGAGAGAATGCAAGTGGGAAAGGGAGAGAGAGAGAGAGAGAGAGAGAGAGAGAGAGAGAAACTCCCAAGCAGGCTCTGCACCGCCAGCACAGAGTCCGACTCTGGGTTTGAACCCACGAGCTGCGATCTCATGACTTGAGCCGCAGTCATATGCTTAACCTGCTGACCCACCCAGGTGCCCCTATACTTATTTTTAATTTAAAAATTAATAAAGATATTCTGCTTTGGTGATACGTATCTAATATACTGATTGTCCCTGGGGTATCTTCTTAGTCCATCTGTCACTCGGTGTCCTGAATCATGCTCGTGTCAGGAATACCATAACATAGAGGGACAGGAAGAAAAAGACACACTTTCAGTTCATTGAGACGTATTGCACTTTCCATGAGCCTGGTCACGTGGATGAATTTGCAAGCTCCTTTCCTCCAACCCCAAAGATTGTGGCCGAGAAAAGATTCTTAGAAATGGAACACCCAGGACTCTTTGGATGTAATCATGAAAGTCCCTTTAAAAACATCTGTGGGACTTTCCTTCCCCTGTCCTCTGAATGAGGATGCAGGCATGGCATTTCTCCTTGTCTTCATGCCTCTGGCCAAGGAGGGGGTAGTGGTGGCCAGCTTCTCTGTAAACCTTGCCTCTCTGAGAGCTGGAGGCTGGAGGTGGGAAGAGAGCTAAGGGATGGAGAGCTCTTGCTTGGTTGGTTGCTAGAGAAATCTAACCCTGTGCTCTCCAGACATGGGACATTTTTGAATCTGGCTTTCTTTTGTGGGCACTTCTGTGGTTCTTCAGGATTCCTGTGCCAGGCCTGCCCCACAACAACTTGGGGTGACCGGAAGTGCTTCTGCACCTTGCTGCTTTCTACCCAACCTCAGTTTCTACTTCCAGTGGTTCCAGCCACCACCTCTTACCACCTGGATCTTACTGACTGAAGGCCGCCATCTTGGGAAGACCCCCTTCTAACCTGGCCCAAGCCAATGTTCTTATTGCAGGTTCTTATTGTACCAGGTTGGTCTTGGTGTCAGAGGGGAGTCTGGGCCCCCTTTTGATGCTGCTATTAGAGGAGAAGAGAACAGCGGCTTCCCTGACTTGGCCACAGGGAGTTGGGCCAGGCCATGGAGGCCTGGCTTCAGGTTTCTAGATGCTCCCTCACTGAGCTGAGGGTAAGAGGGCGCTCCCGCCCAGCCTTCTTCCTTGGTGCACCAAGTGCTGTAGGTATCATCGTTGTGTACGTAGCGGGCAGCCACATGGATCCTACTGCTGGGCTGCCTGCGTTCAAACCCTACCTCTGCCTGAGGGCTTGTGCTGGCTCGCAGCAGTGGCTGAAAATCCCCGTCCCTCGTGTGTAAATGGGGATAATATGAATGCCTGCCGAGTAGACCTATTGTAAACTGTACTTGCAAATCTATTTCCAACGGTCGGAGCACTGTGTGGCACCATAAAGTACCTGACCCTATAAAATATTAGCTATTATTATTTCTATAAAAACAAGGCCTTTGGGGGTAGACATTTTATAATTCTTTGCCATGAGATGGTGGCATCTCTGCAAGGGATAGATACTGGTTTTCCATTTTTTAGTGATGATACCGTGTTTATTTCAAAATTTCATTATTTAAGTCGAAAGAAATGAGTTAAAGAAAAATATGGGCTAGACAAAAGTGCTAGACAACATGGCAAAACTCGTGAAGGTTTACAAGTGATTGGTCTTGGGAGACACAGGTATAGTGGCCCGTGAGCTCACAGCGGCTCCCTAAGACTTGGGAGGGTCTCACAATTACCCTCCTTGCCCAGGGGCTCACATGGAAGTAGTTTACTGTTTTATCTGAACTTGGCAACATTCTCCGAAGGTGGGTTTTGCGTTTTGGTTTTTGTTTTTGACGGAACAGCTTCTTCAGTCAAAAATGAAACAAAACCTTGCATGTGCAGCTCCAATGCATGTTTGCTTGAAATTGTAGATTATATGTGTATATGAGAGGCAGAAGAGTAGAGTGGTGATCAGTGTTAAAGTCTGCAGCCAGACTGTGGGGTTCAAATCCCAGCTTTGCCACTTGTCAGCTGTGTGATATTGGAGGGATCGCTGGACTGGTCTGTGCCTATAAAGTAGAAATAATAATACTACCTCATAGGGTTGTTGTAGAGGTTAAATGAAATGATATATGCAGGGGCGCCTGGGTGGCTCAGTTGGTTAAGCGTCTGACTTCGACTCAGGTCATGATCTCGCAGTTCCTGAGTTTGAGCCCCACGTTGGGATCTGTGCTGACAGTTCAGAGCCTGGAGCCTGTTTCGGATTCTGTGACTCCCTCTCTCTGCCCCTCCCCTGCTCACACTCTGTCTCTGTCTCTCAAAAAATAAATAAACATTAAAAACATTTTTTTAAAGAAATGATCTATGTAAGTGCTTAAGAATATTGCCTGGCATGGAATAAAAACTCAGTAATATCATCTATTAATATGACTATTGTGTAATAAAATAGATATATTATAAAATATAAAGAAAATTTAAATTTAGATAAAAAAATAGCAATAGAAGTTCTAATATGTCGACACCCTGGAATTCATGGGTTAGCTTATAAATCCCAGGGCACATTCACCTCCACTTTGGAGGCAATGACAAGAACATACCATGTCCCCAAGTATTCTGAGTCTTGAAGTACCTTGTAAAGCTCAGAGGACTGTGGGTGGATGTCCTCACATGTGGATCATGTGCACTCGTTTCTACACCAACCTCCTGGCTTGTCTGCTTGTAAACCGTAACCATGTCAGGCTGAATGTAGGGCTGGCGAGTCCTTGGCGTCCTGGCCAGTCCTGCCTAATCATTACTCAGCATGGAGCAGTGCTTGGGCTTTGCCCCTTGCTTTGTGTATGCTACCTTAGGCTTAAGCAACTCCCACCCAGCTTAGAGTCAGGGAGTCAGTGGCCCATGGGGACAGATGCATGTTAGTCTGTGCTGTGAAACCGGCCATCATTGTAATCAAATGTGATAACAGCTGATGACAACAGAACTACTAAAGGCGGGTGCGTAGCATGCTCACACCGAGTCCCCTGCCGCCAACAGCTGCTCCTCTTGGCACTTGGCCAAACTGGAATCATGGTAGTGTCCCCTCCCGTGCTCCACCAGCCAGGGAGCTGATGATCCCGGGAATCCCGAAAGTGGCTGGCTTCATCAGGACCCTTTGAATGATTGGCACGTGTCCAGCACCAGGTAAACCTCTGACTCCGTCCAGGGAAGCAGCTGGTGGGCGATGAAGGAACAACTAGTGACTCGTCACCCCAGTGGGAATTGGGCCTACTTACTGAAAAGAGATCTCAGTGGATCAGCAGAAATTGCCCCCAATTCCAGCTGATTTAGGTCAGGTAATTTTAGAGTTGAAAAAGGCCCCAGAGACCTTCTAGAGGCTCTCATGCCTGGCTGCTTATAGGGTCACTGGGGAGCTTTAAACTCGTTATGATGAATTACTTCACATATATAAGACAATGTGAGAGCTAACGTAACCACATATTGTACATTTCACCCAGTTTAAGAAATCAAACTTTTCCAGTGCGGCTGAGATTCCCTGGGGGCCTCTTCCAAACTGGATGTCTCTCTCCCCTCAACTACCTTTATCCAGAATTTGGTGTTTTTCATTCCAATTAGGGAAAAATTAAAAAAATAAAAGTTATCGCTGATGGTTTGGGCCCAGTAGGTGTGGGATGATACTCAGGAATCTGGTTTTTAAAAAGCTCCCCAAGTGCCTTCAACGATGAGCCAGAATTGGTGGAGACCCATCATCACTGAGGCTCAGCTGAGTGTCCTGAACACTGGCGTTGGAGCTGAAAGACCAGAGGCCCAACCCCCCCCTGTGGTGCCACCTCCCACCCATGTGACATTGGGTAAGGGATGTATTCTCTCTGAGCCTCAGTTTCTTCATCTGTAAAAAGGAAATAAGAGCAATAAAATCCCTTGAGAGCGCATATGTGCCTATGAACCTGTAAACTGCTACATGGACATAGGGTTCAAGGGCTCATCCCATGGGGCTCATCCGCCCTAGGGTTGTTCACCTAGTGGTGGGAAGCTCACTACTTCCAGAGACAGCCCTTTTTTGGGGGGAGGGGGGAGCTCTGACATACAAAACTTCCTTCTTTACCCTTGTATGAAGTCTATTCTCTTCAATTTCCTCCTACTGGGTTGAATCCTTTCTCTGGAGATCCATGGATTAAATTTAATCCCTAATATGCAGACCAGCCCTTTGAGTGATTTAAAACCATCATACCCTTTCTCCCCTCTCTGTATCTCGGCTGTAGGCTTCTAAATACATTGTCCACTGAGAAGGTCCCTTTATGAATAAGCAATATCCCCTCAAATTACCATGGGCATGGCTGCATTCCAGAAAAGCTATAGAGGCGGGTTCCAGGGTTAGTAATTCAGGAAGAGCTGTTTTGCCTCTAGTTAATTAAATCACTTAGTTAAATTAATCACCTATGCTATGGTAGCTACTTACTAAAGTATTTATTTAGTAAAGACAAAATTCATCGAGTGTCATACACTGTGCTAAGTGATTTGCAGGCACTTAGCTCTTACAATAAACCTGAAAAGGAAGTGTTAGCATTATTCCCATTTTACAGATGATGAAACTGAGGGACAGAGAGGTCAAGAAATTGCCCAAGTTCATGCAGCCAGCAAGTGTCACACTGGGATTTGGGCTCAGGCCTGGCTGACTCTGAAGCCTGCATGCCCATGACCATGGCATCACTTCCTGTGCTGGTGGTTTGCATCATGGAAAGAAAAAGAGGAGGCAGTTAGAGCGTGACTGGTTCCTCTTATTTATGGATTATCTCCCTTTGCCTCTGGAACATTCCTGCTCAGGCAAGAATTTAATGCTCGGAACACACAGAAGACAGCCTACGTTTACCTAATCCTTATCAGATCCACAGAAGAGCTTTGAACTTCCTTCAGAGACAACTTTACATCTTCCTCATTGCGAGTCCTGCTTCTTCCCTCCCCTGGAAGGTTGAGTTACTCTTGAGCTGCTTGTAGGTTTGGAGGGAGACCACCAAGGTGCCCCTTCCTGTCCTCTCCCTGCTCTCCCGGACAAATTGGGGTCACCTCCCACTCGTGTTCCTGCTTAGTGGCTCGTGGGTGGACCTCGTTGAGAAAGAGCTGCCCTGGCTTTGCCGCAGCAGAGTTTCTGCCACCAGGGCAAGAATGCTTCCTGTCTGGGTGGCCCTGTGTGACTTCTCAGACAGATATTCCTCCACACCCGGCCTGCCTGCCCGGAGAAAAACTTCCCTAAAGGGAGTTGAAAGGATAGAAGGTTGTCACCCACAAAAATCATGCCAATCCAGCCACACATGCAACCCAACAACCTGTCTTTGGGTCCCTGAGATAGTTCATCTTTTAGGTGAAGCAGCTCAGAGGGAAGAAGCAGGTTCTTTTCAACTTAACATATGATGAGGAGGTGATTGGAAACTGGCAGTGTTTGCTGTGCAGGTTGAGGATAGTAGACTATGGATCTTCCTTCGGGATGCAGTTCTTAGTAGAAAATTGATTTCACCTTCACTCAGCAGCCTCTTCTGGGACTAGAACAATGTACCAGTCCCCAAATCCTGTTCACTGCTGACTTCCTCCCACCAGCCACCACCTCCGCTGAGCTTCTCTTTGTCAGTCTATAAAGTGGGCTACTAGGTTTAAAATATTTATCTGTTGTGGGTATGGTGAGGGAGTAGCCAATGGAAAGGTTTGGAGTAACAGTGGCCCTGGAAAGAATCAAGTATGGTTACTGTTGGCTAATGTAGATTCGTTTCTTTGGCCCAAACTGATGGATACTTTGAAGATGATCCCTTCCTTTAGGTTTTTATACTTAGTAGTGATGGTTAGACATCCGGGGAGATTTGCATATATTTGGCATCACTTGTTACTTGCCTGAAAATACTCCCCACGAGCAAGGATGTAAGGCCAAATCTACTTTGCAAACAAAGCAAAAAACCAAAACCAAAAGGAGCCTGTCTCTGAATAGAACCACACTAACAGTCATGTAGAGGTGATAATAAATAGATCACTCATCTACTCATCAGGCACACATTTTTTCCCAGAGCCTTCTCTATGCCGGGGACTGTTGGAGGTGCTGGCAAAAGGTGGTGAACAAAACAAAGCCTTGCCCTCATAGGGTTTTTATTCTAGTGAAGAGACAATGTACAAGCAATCAAAAATAAAAGTGAGTGGGATGGTAGTGAGAAGGGCTATGAATATATTAGATCTCCATGGTGGCATGAAAGTGGCTTGTAAGGACACTGGGTCTCCTTTAGCTTGGGTGGCTGGGACTGGCCTCTCTGAGGAGCGGACTTGGCTGACATGGGGCAATGATACAAAGGTGGTGATCAGGCAAAGACCCAGAAGAGGAGTTTTTGGGTTAAGAGAACAACTGGCTAAAAGGCTGTAAGGTGGGACTGGAAGGGCCAGATCAGTGCTGAAGGGACAGGAATGAGCCAGGGGGACTGGAATAACATGAACACAGGTGGAGATGGCAGGAGATGGGACCACAGAGGTAGAAGGTGGAAGCAGGAGGTGTGGGGTAGGAGCTTGGGTTGTATTCCAGGAATGATGGAAAACCAATGGAAAGTTGAAATAGGGAGTCACATGGTCTGATTTACATTAAAATTTTTTTAGTGTTTATTTTTTGAGAGAGAGACAGACAGAACATGAGTGGAGGAAGGGCAGAGAGAGAAGGAGAAACAGAATCTGAGGCAGGCTCCAGGCTCTGAGCTGTCAGCACAGAGCCTGATGCGGGGCTTGCACTCACAGATTGGATGATCACGACCTGATCCGAACCTGATCCGAAGTCCGACTGAGCCACCCAGGCACGCCTGATTTACATTTTTTTAAAGTTTATTTATTTATTTTGGGAAATAGAGCAGAGGAGGAGCAGAGAGAGAGGGAAAGAGAGAGAATCCTAAGCAGGCTCTGAGCTATCAGTGCGAAGCCCGATGCGGGGCTCAAACTCATGAACTGTGAGATCACGATGTGAGCTGAAACCAAGAGTCGGTTGCTTAACCGACTGAGCCACCTAGGTGCCCCTGATTTACATTTTTAAAAGGCCAGTCTGTTTGGGGCAGGGGAAGGGAGTATCCATGAGATCAGTCAGGAGGCTTTTGGAGGGCGTGTTGTGATGTGGTGTGGATTAAGGTAACACCATCACAGATGGTAGGGGAACACTGATGGGGGAGGGGATGGGGCAGTGAGAAAAAGAGAAGAACCAAACATGACTCCTAGGTCTTTGGCCTGAGCAGTGCCATCTTCTGAGATGGGTAAGACTCCAGGTGGTGGTGTCGGGGGTGGGGGAGAAGGTTGGGAGATAAGGGATCAAGCATTGTGTTTTGGCCATGGCAAGTTTAGGATGCCTGTTAGTCATCTTTAATTGGAGATGTCTTGTGGACATTTGGGTATGCATCATTAGGAGCTCAGTTGAGAGGCCCAGGCTAGTTACAAAACCATGTAAGTCCTCAACATGGGGTGGATATTTAGAACTGAGGGGCTAAATGAGATCACCTAGAGAGAAAATAAGGATTAAAGACTGGGTCTTAGAGCAAAACCAGCAAAGGAGCTGAGCAGACAGATATATAGTTCTTACTCTCATCTCTTATAGCTCTTGAAAATTCATAAGAGACTTAGCCACGCATTTTGTTTTTTGGGCTTCATGACAATCCTGTCAAGGTACTCAGTAGAACTTTTGTTGCAAATTGACCTCAGCTGTCTGGTGATGCATGGATATTAGGTTCTTTTGGTAAATCTTGGAGCCCTGGGGAGTTAGAAGTAAGTGAGAGTTAGCTACTCACCTGCAACCTGTATACAATGGAAGAAAGGAAGGAAGTATCACACATACCAAATGTTACTACACAGGTAGATATTGGCCTATGGGCTCAGAAGAGCCCCTATAAATAACCTTATAGTAAGTGGTTCCATGTGGGACACTGGGTGTTTCAGGGCTCTGGCCTCTTGTGCCATCCCTAAGGGTTAACAGTGAAAAATCTAGTAAAGCCAGGAAGTGTTTAAAATATCTTCTCTTGCATTGCACGCTGTATATCAATTTTTTCAATGGAGCCCATTTGGAACAGATCAACAAGTCACTAAGCACCCCCAGTAAAAAGTCATTCTGGCGTTCATTATGTGGATCAGCAAAGCCTCTAAGTGTCATAATTGGACATAAAAATGGAGAAAGTACTTATAACGTTTACTTATTTTTGAGAGACAGAGAGAGGGAGGGCATGAGGAGAGGATGGTTAGAGAGAGAGGGAGACACAGAATCCGAAGCAGGCCCCAGGCTCTGAGCTGTCAGCACAGAGCCCAACATGGGGTTCAAGGCCACAGACCATGAGATCATGACCTGAGTTGAAGTCAGACGTTCAACAGAGCCACCCAGGCACCCCTAAAGTAAATTATTAATATCATAGTAAGATTTGTACAATTAGAGGGCAATCTGAGATCATAGAAAAAGTCTTAAATTTGAATAATAATAATAAGTAATAATAAATAGCTACTAGTTACCGAATCCTTATTCTGCACGAGATGCTGAGCTAAGTTCTTGGCATAAGTGTTTCATTTAATTTTTACAACAATCCCAGGAGCTAGATGGGATCATCTTTCTTTTATGTATGAGAAAATGGAGACTCAGAGAGGGACTTGCCCAAGGACACCCTGCTGGTGTGTGGCCAAAGATGACTCTGACCTTGGCTCCAACTCTAGTCTGTGTTGTAACTACAGAGCTCTGCCGCTTGGGTTCAAGACCTGGATTTGACACTGGCCTTTGGAAAAGTTGCTAATGTTACAATGCTTCAGTTTCCTCATCTACAAAATGGGGGAGGGGTGATCACGAGCAGGCCAATGCATGTGAAGAAGCTTCGCAAGCTGTGAAAATGCTCCTGGGTAAAATGTCACTGTTTGCATGACCCTCATCCTCTCCCTGGTCCTTCACTTAAGTGACCACATGTCTTCCTTGGTGACAGGAGCGAGGCTGGGCATGTTTTGTGCAGTGCCCAGCATAACCCCTTGGCCTTATCTTTCCTTGATTGTTCTGCAGCCTGGGCTCCAGGCCCAGCATCCTACTGCCCAGGGCATTTTCTTGAAAGTCATTGTGCTGACAATTGTCTCTCCCTGTTTCTTAGAAGCAGCCCCAGGCCATCCTCCTTAGGAGGGCAAGTTTGCATCCTGGTGATAGGTGTGCCAAGGATGGTCTTTCTGCAGCAGGTGCTGGGCATCTGTGGAGGCACACGGATGTGTTCTGAGAGAGCGCAATGCATGGCTAAAGATGAGTTCAAATCCCACCCCTGGTGCTTTGTGAGCATATTCATTAATTCATTCAACACATGCGAATTGAGCGTCTACCACTAGGTGGGGAGAACATAATGGTGAATAAGCTGACAGAGCCCTGCCCATGGAGCTAATGGTCTATCAAAAAAGAAAGACAACTAAACACTTAGAATAAATAAATTCAATGGTATGAGCCAAGAATGCATACAAAGTACTTGGAGAACAGACTTAAATAGTTCTTGGGGAAGTCAGGGAAGGCTTCCAGGCTATATTTTTTTATTTATTGTTTTTTATATACTTGTTTATTTTCAGGAATAGAATTTATTGATTCATCACTTACATGTAATAGCCAGTGCTCATCCCAACCAGTGTTCTCCTTAATGCCCCTCACCCCTTTAGCCCTTCTCCCCCCCCCACCACAGCCCTCCAGCAACCCTCAGTGTGTTCTCTGTACTTAAGCGTCTCTTATGGTTTGTCTCCCTCTCTGTTTTCATATTATCTTTGCTTCCCTTCCCTTATGTTCATCTGTTTTGTATTTTAAATTACACATATGAGTGAAATCGTATGATATTTGTCTTTCTCTGACTTATTTCGCTTAGCATAATACACTCTAGTTCTATCCACATTGTTGCAAATGGCCAGATTTCATTCTTTTTGATCCCTGAGTGGTATTCCATTAAATATATATATACCACATCTTCTTTATCCATTCATCAGTCGATGACATTGGGCTCTCTGCATAGTTTGGCTATTGTCGATAGTGTTGCTGTAAGCATTGGGGTGCATTGCCCCTTCAAATCAGCATTTTTGTATCCTTTGGATAAATACTTAGTGGTATGTACTACGAAGTAGTAAGTAGCCAGTACTATGCTGGGTCATAGGGTAGTCCAATTTTTTTACTTTTTGAGGAACCTCCATACTGCTTTCCGGAGTGGCCGCACCAGTTTGCATTTCTACCAGCAGTTCTCAGGGTTGGGGAGGAATGGGTGTTTAATATGAAAGAGTTTGCCCAGGGGCACCTGGGTGGCTCAGTTGCTTAAGTGTCTGACTCCTGATTTGAGCTCAAGCCATGATTTCATGGTATGTGAGATGGAGCCCCACATTGGGCTGTGCACTAAGTGCAGGGCCTGCTTGGGATTCTCTCTCTCCCTCCCTCTCTGCCTCTCCCCTGGCTCGCGTGCAGGCACGCGTGCTCTCTCGCTCTCTCAAAAAAAAAAAAGAGAGAGAGAGTTCACCCAGTAAGAATAATGAGGGAATAGGAGAGACTTATTTGCAATGACTTTTGAGTGTGAGGTAAGCTTCATAACTTAGAGGCACTTGCATGAGAGTGGGAAGCCATCCACCTCTGCCAGGCACAGCACAGCATTGCTTGTTCTCTGCAATACGTTCCAGTGTCCAGGCTCCAGCTCCACGGCCATCTTTCTCGTTACATTGGATCTCAGTGGATTTAGTGTGGTTCTAAATCTAACACTTGGTGCTTGAAGAGCTGTGTTCCTGGAGCCAGCAGCTCCGGGAAGCCTTCTTCAGTCCTGTCTTCTTCCCCATGGCGGCGAAGTGCAGCCTCCTCTGGCCGGCTTTCTGCATTGTTGTCCTGAGTGCCATGGTCTGGGGATCTGTCTGGTCCAGAGGCCTCTGCTCTAGCCATTCCGATGATTTTTGCAAAGTTTTTTTCTTTTTCTTTGATTGAAACATAATTGACATAGGACATGTAGCTGCGTCTTATATTAATCTCAGCTCTGTAACATAACGATTCAGCATTTGTACATATTGTGAAATGGTCACCGTAATAAGTTAGCCTCCATTACCACTACAGTCATAATTTCTTTTCTTGTGATGAGACCTTTTGAAACCCATTCTCTTAGCAACTTTCAGATGTACAATATGGTATTGTTAACCATAATCATCACCATGCTGAACATTACATGTCATGACTTAATCTTTTTAAAAAATGTTTATTTATTTTGAGAAGGGGTTGCAGAGAGAGAGAGGAAGAGAGAGAATCCCAAGCAGGCTTTGCTCCTCACGCGGGGCTCGACCTCACGACCATGAGATCATGACCTGAGCCGAAACCAAGAGTCAGACACTTAACTGACTGAGCCACCCGGGCGCCCCTATTTTGTAACTGGCAGTTTGTACCTTTTGCCACTCATTTTGCCTAACTTCCACCCCGTGCCTCTGGCAACCGCCAGTTCATTCTCTGGATCTATATTCTCTATATCTATAAGCTTAGTTTAATTTTTTTAATATTTTAATTTTTAATAATTTAATTTTGAATATTTTAATTTTTTCATATTCCACATATAAGTGAGTTCATATAGTATTTATCTTTCCCTGACTTATTTCATCTGGCATAATGACCTCATGGTACATCCATGTTGTTCTAAATGGTAAAGAACGATATCCTTCTTTTTTTATGGATGAATAATATTCTGTTCTCTATATATGTATGTATATATACATATATAACATTCTCTATATATAACATATATAACAGAATATATTCTGTTCTCTATCTCTCTCTCTCTAGAACAGAATACTATCTATCTATCTACACACACATTTTCTTTATCCATTCATCAATAGATACTTCCATTGCTCCCATGTCTTGGCTACTGTAAATAATACTGCAGTGAACGGGGTAGTGCATATATCTTTTTGAGTTAGTGTTTTCATTTTCTTTGGATAAGTATCCAGAGCGGAAATTGCTGGATTACACGGTAGTTCTATTTTTAATTTTTTTTAGGAACCCCCATACTGTTTTTTGTAGTGACTGCACCAATCTACATTCCCACCAACAGTGACAAGCATTTCCTTCTCTCGACATCCTTGCTAACAGTTATGATTTCTTGTGTTTTTGATAACATCCATTCTAACAGGTGTGAGGTAATAGTTTACTGTGGTTTTGATTTGCATTTTCTTGATGGTTAGTGATGTGGAGCACCTTTGCATGTACCTATTGGTCATCTGTGTGTCTTGTTTTGGAAAAATGTCTGTAAATTCTTAATTCCTCAGGTTAAATTCCTTTTTGCTTGAAATAGTTGGAGAGGCTTCTCTATCCTGCTGTTGGGCCCTTACTGATAATACTGACATACACCTAAATTCATTCATTTAGTCAATATTTTCTGAACACCTAATATGTGCCAGGTCCTGGTTTTAGGCTCTGGAAATACAACAATGAACAAGACAAAGGTCATGTTGCCTTTGTCAGATTATCATGGCAACTACATTCTAGAGCAGGACTATCCAATAGAAACATAACGTGAGCCACATATGCGGCTTAAAAATTTCTAGTATCCACATTATAAAAAAAGTAAAAAAAAAAAAAGGTGAAATTAACCTCAATAATGCATTTTATTTAATCTAATATATCCAAAATATCATTTCAACATGATTAATATAAACAATTCTTTTTTTATTACAAAATTTTTTTAATGTTTATTTTTGAGAGAGAGAGAGACACTGAGTGTGAGTGGGGGAGGGGCAGAGAGAGAGGGAAACACAGAATCCAAAGCAGGCTCCAACCTCTGAGCTGTCAGCACAGAGCCTGATGTGGGGCTCGAACTCACAAACCATGAGATCAAGACCTGAGCTGAAGTCAGACCCTTAACTGACTGAGCCACCCAGGTGCCCCTAAAAACAATTCTTGATGATATATTTTATACCCTTTATTTCATACTAAGTCTTGGAAGTTCAGTGTTTAGCTTTTACTTACAACATATTTAGCCTCCAACACAAAAGTTTCATTGGATATATGTGATCTCTATTACTTTTCATAAAATTTACAGTTGAAAAAGTAGTTTACACACCTAATATATATCAAACATAAATGTTTGTCACTAACCCAAAAAAGTACCAAAAAAAACATTTTTCTTTAATATTTACATCCAAATAGACAAGACTTATTCATCATTTCTAACAGCATTGATTTGATACTGGAGCAAAAGCATATCAGTTTTGGGGTGCCTTGGTGGCTCACTTGGTTGAGCATCCAACTTTGGCTGAGGTCATGAACTCAAGGTTCGTGGGTTCGAGCCCCACATTGGGAACTGTGCTGACAGCTCAGATCCTGGAGCCTGCTTTGGATTCTGTGTCTCCCTCTCTCTCTGCCCCTCCTCTGCTCACACTCTTTGTCTCTCTCTCTCAAAGATAAATAAACATTAAAAAATTAAAAAAAAATAAAAAAGCATATCAATTTCAAAACTACATCTGTCCAAATTAAATAAATTCACCAACTCTTGGGTCAATTCAAAAGCCTACAGCGTAAGTTAAAAAGCAACTTAAAATTTATCAACAACAATAAAATGTTCTTTACATTTTTTGGCCTTTATATGCAATTTACATAACACCTGTCAATTACAATGAAAATAATTTGCATACTGATTATGCTAGAAAAAGGTATAAAATCATTATTGTGGATTTGTATTATAAAAGTTTTAGTTTCAACATAAATTCTCATACCTGTCTATGTCACTAAAAGCTTTTCTTACCTTGGAATTTCAACTTTAGCTCATTCATATGCAGTATGGTTTTGATGAAAAAACATAAATCACACAGCGATTTTCTGTCTTTGATTATTGGATATTTGACAAGCAATCGTTTGTTCTGAAAGCCTTGAATTGGAGTTAAAAATTCTGTAAGCCTTTGTAAAACTCTTCTACTACTCAATATTGGCAAAGAACAGAAGTTCATTAAAATCATCTTCTGTTTCTTTCAAGTGTTCCATAAACTGGAGACAATTTATAATATTTAAATGTATATAATAAACAATTGTAATAACTGTATCCATGATGCCTTTCATAAAGCCTGCTGTGAAAATTAAGCACAAGAATTTTCAGTGTGTATCATATAGTGGAATGAGCAAGAAGGAAAATATCAGTTTCTTATTTGAAAATTCCCATAAATCTAGATTTTTGACCCAGGATAGCAGAACTACCATTTGTGGTGATAGAAACTAATTTTTTTCTTATCTAGTTGGAATACTTCTTTGATAGATGTAAAAATTTAAAAATATCTATGCCACATGTTAAAATTTTGGGGCTGTGAATTGACATTTCTTTGTAAATTGGAGGTCCTCTGAGACAAAATGTACCTGAAGTATTACTAATTGGTGTCTATTATATGGCATGACTTATCTGAAGCTAGGGAAAGTAATTGTGATTTTTCAAGTTTATTGGTTGGTCTTTGCTATTGTTAGAAAAGTCTTATATTTTATGGGCAATTATTTGGTGACTTAATGGAAGGGCTTTCACTTTTTATAAAAAAATTTTTTAGTCTTTTCTCAGGATCTTCTAATAATATTTCCATTACTGAAAAATAATTTCTTTTACCAGTTCTTCATCTAAAAGGGTTTTCCTTTTGTACAAGAGTCCAAGCTCTTTTATAGCTGGCTCAATTTATAAGTAGAGATCCTTTCTAAATTTATTCTCACATGTTTAAAAAGTTAAAAGAAATAAAAGTAAAAATTTTTTTTTTAATTAAAAAATTATTATTTTTTGTTGAACATTTAATTCTGTTTTTAGGCAGCTAATTACACTGATTTTTTTTTTTTTACCATTGAAGAGACTTGTTATTAAATTCATTGTGCATTTGCTGAAAATGCCTCTTAGTATTGTCAACTTTGTCATTGTAAAAACATATTTTTACATAACAATCTGCTGTAGCAAATTGCAATTGATTTTCACTATCTTTCCTGCTCTCCTCTTTCTAATTTCTTAAATGTTTATTTGAGAGAGAGAGAGAGTTGTGCTGTCAGCACAGAGCCCAACACAGGGTTTGAACTCACGAACCACAAGATCATGACCTGAGCTGAAGTTGGATGCTTAACCCACAAGATCATGACCTGAGCTGAAGTCGGATGCTAAGCCACCCGGGAAGCCCCTGCTTTCCTCTTTCTATTTCCATACTAGCTTCTGCATCTCCACTTGATTCTGAATCATTAGGATACCTTCATTTAAATTTTTAAAATTTGCCTAAACCTTTTTTTTTTAACTAGAACATTTTCATTACACTGTAATTAAAGTAATTTTTTTTACTTAATTACCAATTCTGATTTGCACAGCTATCTCTGTATCCTTATTGTCTGCAGAAAATATTCGAATAAACACATTACAACGTTAAGTAGGTGCATAGAAAAAACCCATCTGAACTGAAACAATTCATTGACAAGTTTATGTGTAAAAATGACATCTGTGCTCTACGCGAGCACTACAATAACCATATATTGTGTGATGCGGTGGTTAAAATGAAATGTAGTTTTAGCACAACAATAATGTTATGTCAATGGCAAAACCAGTGTTTCTCACTCCAGTAAGACTGTCCTGAGTCTCACCAGCCTCATTTCAAATGTTCAGTGGTTCCCACATTGGTGGACTGTCAATCTTGCTTATGCAGTGCTCTGAATATCAGGCTAAGGAATCTGACCTGCATCCTGTTGGGGAGACCTCGGTTTGGGAAAGCTAAGTGGTGAACAGCAAGCTGAAGAGCACAAAGGCCAGGCAGGAGCAGGGGCAGAAGTGTGGGCTGGGGGTCCTCATGGTGGACGAAGATGCCAGGAACATAGGAGAAGGTGAGTTAGATGTGACAGGGACGGGAGAATCCCCGGGCCTTGGGAGCCTGGATGGTCATAATGGACAAAGGGGTGCATCCAAGCTTTCTGTTCTGAGTAGCTGGAGAAGAGAGGGATTAGGGCACCTTAAGCCTGAAGCTGCGTTGAACTGAGTCCTATTCAACTTGATATTTATTTTGATGTCTGCTTGGTGCCAGCCCTGTGCCAGCCCATGGGGGCCATGGTGCTGATTACAAGGTGCTCGACTGGGGTAGAATGAGAATAACTGTTACCCTGACTCTGTGAACTCAGTTCTTGGGGTAAATACTGAGGGAATAAAGACTGAAGAGTAAAACCCTAATTAAATTTGACCTCGTCTCCCTCTCTCTCTCCATCTATCTTCAGAAAGTACAAATTCTTCTTGAAGTGCCCCTGAAACATCTTCACGCAAACATAGCTTTCCACCTAGGTGGAGTTTTTAGTGATTTGAGGTTCAGAGATCTGGCTGGATTATGCATTTGCTATGCACACTTCTACCCTCACATCAAATACCTACCATATATACACGTTGAGGAAAAGGCAGTTTAGAATACAAATGTTCAGTAATCTGGTTTTCTTTTCCTTCCTTCCTTCTTTCCTTCCTCCCTCCCTCCCTCCCTCCTTTTTTTCTTTCTTTCTTTCTTTCTTTCTTTCTTTCTTTCTTTCTTTCTTTCTTTCTTTCTTT
>NW_024412376.1:148178792-148183885 GCF_014898765.1 Herpailurus yagouaroundi | reverse complement strand
TTTCTTTCTTTCTTTCTTTCTTTCTTTCTTTCTTTCTTTCTTTCTTTTTCTTTCTTTCCTACTTTTTTTTTCCTCAATAATCTAAACTATGCATATGTATTTTGAGAAAAATCAGGAGAAAAACAATAAAAGTTAATGAAACAAACTGAGAGGAGCTTCCCGGGTTTTCAGTCTTGCTTCAGTGATTCCAGCCCTTGACCAACAAACTCCTTGGTCAGAGAGGCATCATGAAGGGTGTTTTGGAGGCTGGAAAGGAGGCCAAAGGCCCAGGAGGACAAGAGGGTGGTGTGGGGCTGAATGTTGTGAGAGAGGCTGACAACAGTGTGTGGAGAGGGTGCAGACAAGATCAAGAGGGGCTGCTCCGGGCTGGGAGGTGAGTGGTGGCAGGTAGGTAGGAGTCAGCTTGCAGCACGCTGAGCAAGTCCCAACTTGGAGAGAGGAGCCAGAAACTTGAAGCAGTGGGGCCATAGGATCAGAATTAGTGCCCAGTAAGTCAACTGGTGGCAATACAGAGACTGTGGTGTGTGTGTGTGTATGTGTGTGTTGTGGGGTAAAGAGAGTCCAAAGACAGTGGGACCAGGTAGGGGCTGCTGAAGAAATCCAGGGGAATGACAATGAGGACCAGACGGAGAGGAGTGTTGGGTTTCTAAGGATCTCTTTAAGATAGAATCAACCAGAATTGATCAGTATGATCTCCTTGGGGGAGAGAAACATGACTTATTAATCTTTGTATTCCTGGTTTTCTAGCACACTATCAGACATGCATTCCTTCACTCCTTCACTCATTTATGCACCCATCTAACAAACGCCAATTAGGGCTTATTGTGAGCCAGGCCCGCTGCTGGGTTTGAACCACTAAGACAGATGCTGCCATCTCATGGGATTGGGGACAGACATTAAACCAGTAAACACACAAATAAGAAATGTGATAATTTCCAATTCTGTTAGTGTTATAAAGCAAATAAAAACGAGGAAATGTGACAGTGGGTTAGGGGTAGAGATGGGAGGGTGGCCTCAGTTTCCACGGGACTGAGTCTTGAAGTAGCCAGCCACATAGCAGCCAAGATCCCCTGCTGCCATTCCTGAGGCATATGTTGGCCATTGTTGATTCCTGTATAAGGATGCATACTCTGAGCAAGGCCAGTTATCCTTTTTCCTAATTATTTATTTTTAAGTTGAAATATGCATTGATGTAAAATGCACAAATCTTAAGGACACAGCTTGGTTTATTTCTATACTTTTTTTTTTTTTTTTACATTTTGCATATTATTTTCATATATACCACCCTGGTATACCACTCTGATCATAAATATAACATTTTCAACTCCCCAAAAGATTCTCTTTTGCCTTTCCTGGTTAATATTCCCAAATTAACCTCTTCAGACATCCATTATCATCCGATTTGCTGGTTCTTTATATAAATGGAATAATTTAGCATGTATTTTTTTTTTGTCTTCATCTGGATTCTTTCACTCAACACTGTACCTATGGGGTTCATCCATATCACTGTGTGTAACAGTAGTTTGTTTTCATTGCTGTATTGCATGCCATTGCACAAACAGGTCACCATTTAAAAAAAATCTATTCTGCTGATGGGCATTCGGGCTGTTTCCAGTTTGAGGCTCTTATGATTGTAATTGCTGTGAATATTGTGCGTATCTTCTGGTGAACATAAGCATTCATTTCTATTGGTTATATATCTAAGAATGGAATTGCTAGTTCAGAGAATAGGCTTAGATTTAACTTTAGGGGACACTTGCCAATAGTTTTCCAAGGAGCTAGGACCAATTTGCACTCAACCCACAATGAATGGGAATTCCTGTTGCCCTATGTCTTCAAGGACACATGTTTTGAAGCTTCTCATGTCACCCAGTTTGCAAATCAGGAGACTGAGGCTCGGGGATGCTAAATAACCCACCCAAGAGAACATAGCTAGTAAGAGGCGGATCTCCACTAGAACCCAAATGTTACTGCAAATTCAGTGTTTCTTATCACACCATGTTGCATACAAAGATACTAAGTAAATGGTATAGGTCATGAGTATCCATGGAATTCTAAGAAAGTTGTGATCAGTGTTGGCATTTCAGCAGAAATGGGACTTGAACTTGGTCTTTAAGGGCGAAAGAAGGCTGAAGGGCCCTGAGCAGAAGAGCAGACTTGGCTAAAGGCAGAGGGAGAATACCTACTTTGTTATCGTATGTTTTGGGGGTTTGTGATGTGAGGTTGCCTCAGTCATTTGAGAACTACTGATTTGATAAGTGTCCTTGTCTCAGTGACTTCCCTGGGCTTCTTGATTGCTGCCATAGTCCTAAAATGCAAAAGTCTCCATTCCTGGCTCAATATACAAACTTCCTCTCATTGAGGAGAAAGCTAGAGTTTAGCTAAGGTCACATAATCTGACTCCCTTTTTAATCACTGTTTGAGTCCATTTGGGCGGCTATAACAAAAACACCATAGCCTGGGTGGCTTAAGCAACAGACATTTGTTCCTTACAAGTCTGAAGACTAGAAATCCAAGATCAAGCGGCCAGCCGGTTTGTTGGCAGTCCTTTTCCTGGTTTGCAGACAGGCAGCTTCTTGCTGTATTCTTATGTGGTGGAGAGAAGAACCTCTAGTCTTTTCTTTCCTTGTGAGAGCATTAATTTTGTCATGGAGGCTCCAACTTCCTGACCTCATCTGAACCTAATTACCTCTCAAAGGCCCCCACCTCTAAGGGCTCCAACATATGAATTTCGGGGATATAACATGTAATTCGTAGCACTCATTCTTTATTCTGTTCAATGGAACACTATTTGATTCGCCTTTATTTTCTTTGTGTTTTGGATGAACAAGTCCAGATCTTCCAATAAGATTTTAGTCCCCCTAAGGTCAGGGGCAGGATATCTGAGAATCCCTAGTGCTTTCAGGACACATAGATGATGAAGAGACTGAGTATCCCCTGTGTGGCTCACAGGCTGATGAAGTCACTCTTACTGTCAGCTTACCCACAAGGTCTGATTCCTCCCCTCACAAGTCTATGTATTGCTTGCTCGTGGCTTTTAAATTTCCACACATGAGAAACTTAACAGCTGTTTGGATTCCTGTGATGAACTAATCTAAGTATAATAAAATGTGCCCTTTCTAATTTATTATTTCTCAAAGTTCAGTGTAGTTGGGAAAATTCATAAAACTAATCGTAATTTGTTGTGAGCTGGGAAAGTGTGTCTAGAAGGAAGGTATTAAAATTGCACACAATGTCCACTGAAAACTATAGAAAGCTTATGAAAGAAATTGAAGAAGACACAAAAAAAGGAAAAATATTCCACGCTCATGGATTGGAAGAATAAACATCGTTAAAATGTCGATACTACCCAAAGCCATCTATACCTTCAACGCAATCACTATCAAAATAACACCAGCATTCTTCACAGAGCTAGAACAAATAATCCTAAAATTTGTATGGAACCAGAAAAGACCCCGAATACCCAAAGCAATCTTGAAATAGAAAACCAAAGTTGGAGGCATCACAATCCTGGACTTCAAGCTGTATTACAAAGCTGTAGTCATCAAGACAGTATGATACTGGTACAAAAACAGACATTCAGATCAATGGAACAGAATAGAGAACCCAGAAACGGACTCACAAACGTATGGCCAACTAACCTTTGACAAAGTAGGAAAGAATATCCAATGGAATAAAGACAGTCTCTTCAGCAAATGGTGCTGGGAAAACTGGACAGCGACATGCAGAAGAGTGAATCTGGACCACTTTCTTACACCAGACACAAAAATAAACTCAAAATGGATGAAAGACCTCAATATAAAACAGGAAGCCATCAAAATCCCCGAGGAGAAAGCAGGCAAAAACCTCTTTGACCTTGCCCGCAGCAACTTCTTACTCAACATGTCTCTGGAGGCAAGGGAAACAAAAACAAAAATGAACTATTGGGACCTTATCAACATAAAAAGCTTATGCACAGTGAAGGAAACAATTAGCAAAACTAAAAGGCAACTGACAAAACGGGAGAAGATATACATATCTTACACACACACACACACACACACACACACACACACACACACAATGGAGTATTACTTGGCAATCAAAAAGAATGAAATCTTGCCATTTGCAACTACATGGATGGAACTGGAGGGTATTATGGTAAGTGAAATTAGTTGGAGAAAGATAAATATCATATGACTTCACTCGTATGAGGAATTTAAGATACAAAACAGATGAACGTAAAGGAAGCGGAGCAAAAATAATTAAAAAAAAAACAGGGAGAGGGACAAAAGAGACTCTTAAATATAGAGAACAAACAGAGGGTTGCTGGAGGGGTTGTGGGAGGGGGGATGGGCTACATGGGTAAGGGGCATTAAGGAATCTACTTTTGAAATCGTTGCACTATATGCTAACTTGGATGTAAACTAAAAAATAAATAAATTAATCAAAAAAATTTCACATAATTTCCTTCCAAGTCCTAATTCCTAAATTCTTCTGTGTGCATGGATTACCATCTCCCTTGTTTCTGGCCCTGAACTTCTCTTTGAGATAGATCACAACTTGGCTTCCTGTCCTCTCCTCGTACAGTTGTAGCTTCTCCATTTTTTTTTAATCTTTTTTTTAATTTTATTTTTGAGAGAGAGAGTGCACGAGTACACGCGAGAGTGGTGGAGGGGAAGAGAGAAAGGGAGAAAGAGGATCCAAACCAGGCTCTGAGCTGTCAGTGCGGAGCTCGATACAGGGCTTGAATGCATGAATAATGAGGTTCAAACTCACGAACCATGAGGTTATGACCTGAGCTGAAGTCAGACATTTAACTGACTGAGCCACCCAGGCACCCTTTGTGGCTTCTCTATTTTATGATTGAAGTTCTTTTTGAAAACTGCTGGGAAGGGTCTCCTTGAACTCCTCTGCTCTCTTGACTGCACATCATCTCTTGGGATCTATTCCTCCTGTGGCTTCCTGGTCGTACTATTTCTCCAGATTCCTGTTGACACATGGATTCCTCTCACCTGACCAAAGTCAGCCTCACTCACACTCACATCCCCTTCAATGCTCTCTTCTTGCCAAGCTTCCCCACTGCAAGCATAGAGGAGGTGACTCCTCCCTTT
>NW_024412376.1:148149420-148178782 GCF_014898765.1 Herpailurus yagouaroundi | reverse complement strand
TATCATCAACTATAGCCCATCATTTTTGTTAAAGGTCACTCTTGGTGTTGGGCACTTCTGTGGGTTTTGACAAATGTGGTATGACATGTATCTGTCATTACAGTTTCTTAGAGAATAGTTACGCCAATGTAACAATCCCCCCAGACCATAGCCTTCATGAGGCCTTTTTTCCCCCATGGCACTTCATCTCCACCTGACAATACTCTAGAGTTGAATTATTATTATTATTATTATTATTATTATTATTATTTTGTATATTGACTCTTTCCCTTACCCCAACCCTTTCTAGATTGCCAGCTCCATGAAGTGCAGATTTTTATCTATTGTGTCCATTGTTTCATTCCTCAGCTCGTAGACCATTGACCGCCATATTGTAGGCACTCAGTAGATATTTGTTGAATGATAAATAAATGAATGGATGGATGAGTGACTTAATGACCATTTAGGGATGAGTGACTTGTTAATCTCTGTGCCCTTTTTTGTGAGTTGTTGAGAGTTTTGTCATACGGTGTGTTAGAATATATTAAAACATTTATGGATTCCTGCCTATCTGAAAAGGGCCAGGTAAACTCTGATAAAGGTGGAGGTGCCCTGCTACAATAAGTTAATTATACTGCTGAGTATTGGCAGATCTGGGGAGACCTCCGGTGAACTCATGGTCTTTGCGTCTTATCCTTTAGACTTGTCTCTCAACCATTGTTTTCATTATTGTCCCCTTAAGGGGCTTTATTAGACACTTTTTCCCACATGCCCATCCCTCTTGGAAATTTTTAACATCATAGCTGATATACCATATATTCATTTATATACTATATGGATAGCTACGCTTCATACATAAAAAGAGCAAGATGTGTTTTGCCCGTTTGGGGGTGATGTCACCCTCTGTGAATGGTCTCAACGGTCTCACCGGTGACTCGGAGAGAAGGACGGGGAAGGCAGGCTGACGAGACTCAGGTGGAGCAACACAGGAGGGAGGGGGAATATAACAGATGACAGAATCCAGATGCAAAAGTGTTTGGAATCATTAGATCCTCACCAACAAGATTTGAGGATAAACTCCTGCACCCAAGTTCAAAAATTCAATTGCATAGACAGCCTAGGGGAAACCAGCTTGATGGCTTGTATTAACTGAATGAGAATTTCTTTTTCTTGTGAAGTGGCAGATCCACTGTGTTCCCTGCGGTCATGCTGCCTAAGGAGAACGCTGCTCTGTTCTGAGACTGGAACTAAAAAGGGATCCTACCGAAGTTGAGGGTGTCCTGAGGAAAGTTTCTGAGACTCTGAGCCATTTGGAAATTGTGGCCAATAAGAGTAATCTCCCCAGACAGGGGAAGGGGAGGCAAAGTGAAGACAGGATGGCTGTGTCTAAGTGCTCCGAGTGTTGATGTTTGGAGCAGGAAGTTGGCTCCTTTGGCCTGATTCCATAGTGCATGGCGTGGGCTTAACTGTTTCCCCCTGCTGAGCCCCCTACCTGTAAACACGGCCTTAGTTGGAAACAGTGTCTTTGCCGATGATCAAGTTCAGATGAGGTCATTAGGGCAGACCCTAATCCAATATGGCCGGTGCCCTTATAAAAAGGGAAATTGGGACACCAAGACAAACAAGCATAGAGGGAAGTTGATGTGAAGACAGCCATCTACAAGGAACGCCTGAGGCCACCAGAAGCTAAGAGAGAGGTGAGGAACAGATTCTCCTTCACAGCCCTTGCCAGGAACCAGCCCTGCCAACACCCTGGCCTTGGACTTCCAGCCTCCAGAGCTGTGAGACAATAAATTTGTTTAAGCCCCACAGTCTGGGGTACTTTGTTACAGCAAACTTTGAAGAGCAATGTAGGCTCTATGTAGGATCCAAGGGTAGGAAATTTAGGGAAGCAGCTTTTAGTTTAATAAAGGCTGCAAATGAGGGGTGCTTGGGTGGTTCAGTCGGTTAAGCATCCAACTCTTTTTTTTTTTTAATTAATGTTTATTTTTGAGAGAGAGAGAGAGAGAGAGAGAGAAAGAGTGTGAGCTGGGGAGGGGCAGAGAGAGAGAGAGGGAGACACAGAATCTGAAGCAGGCTCCAGGCTCTGAGCTGTCAGGACAGAGCCCGATGTGGGGCTTGAACTCATGAGCTGTGAGATCATGACCCAAGCTGCAGTCGGACACTTAAACCACTGAGCCACCTAGGTGCCCCGGGCATCCAACTCTGATCTCAACTCAGGTCTTGATCTCAGGGTTGTGAGTTCAGGCCCGGTGCTGGGCTCTACACTGGGTGGCAAGCCTACTTAAGAGAAAAAAGAGTGAAAATGAAAATAAAGGCTGCAAGTGAGAGGGAAATTCATGTAGCTAACTGCTCGCAGTGCCCTCACACAGGAGTCCTCACCAAGAGCCCCAGAAACAGTTATTATTGGCCTCTCCATTTCATTCATTGGGAGAGGGAGGCTCAAACAGAGAAAGCCACTTGCTTCAATGCGTGAATGTCAGAGCCAGGCTTCAGATTCCACTTCAAAGTCCACAACCTTTCTCTGAAGCCCGGCTGAGTCCGGGAGTTAGAGGAACAAAGGGCACCATGCTGATGAGCTGGGACTTCTAGGGCCAGGGGTGGAGACCTCCGCACAGGCGGGTGCAAGGCGACTGGCACGCACGTCCTGGGCAGGAAGCGAGAGACGATCATGCATCCAGAGTGCCCCGCCACTGCTCTTTTGTCCTTTGGTTCTCCTAGGGGCTCTCTGAGACTGATGGGAGTTTCCCCATTTTACGAATGAGAAAATCGAGATGCAGAGAAATGACACCATTTGCCAAAGTCACCACCTAGCGAGTGGAGACCCAGAGCTCTGGTCTGCCCAAGTGCAGAGTCCTTGCTCTGTCTATGCCGCCCCGCTCTCACCGGGCCGCGGAGGGCAGGGGCCATCCTCCTTGGCTCTGACTCGCCCCAGGCGCTCTGTCCTGTCATTGAGAATAAATTATGTCCCTGCCTGGAGGAATGTTTGCTCATCTTTCTCAACGAGGCTCCCTAAGCTCCTGATACCCAAATGTCTCGCTACTTTGTGTGTTCTGCTTCGTTCCAGAGGAGTGACCGTGATCCGTGGCTTTACGAGATGCTGAGACTGTGTAGCACCAGAGTTAAGGCTGTGGCTTTGGACCCAGGCTGCCTGGGCTTGAAGCCTAGCTCTGCCTTTCATGAGCTCTCTCTGCCCCTGGGCAAGTTGTTTAACTTCTTTGTGCCTCGGCCTCCTCCCCTGCAAAGTATGCTGATGGTGCCCACCCCATCAAGCTCTTGTGCGGATTAAGAGCAATCTCACATACAAGGCATCGGAAGTAGCATCGGGCCGTGCCCAGCCGTCAGCGCTAGCCGTTATTATTATTTTTCTTTGTGAATGCCTCACATGCCTCAGTTGGCTCCTGATTTGAGCTCGTTCACAGGACTGCATTTCCTGCAGTTAACAATAAAGCAGACAAATTGGAGGCCCCCCCCCAAAAAAAAATGCAAAAAAAAAAAAAAAACCCACAACTTATTAGAAGGGAAGGACACTTTAGAAGTCAGAATCCACATAAATGAAACAGCTCTTGTTTATTTTCTCCCCATGGAGTGTTTTGTCTTGGGCTTTCAAGAGGCATCTACAGTAATTTGCAGTTCCAGTTGGTGGTAAATCCTTAAAGGACTATTGTCTTCTGTCAGCTGGTTTCCAGAAGACACAAATAAAGAAAACATCCCCCAGGATGACAGGACCCTTTGTGCCTTTTTATTTGTGTTGCCTCTTTGGCTCAGTTGTGGGCGGGACCCAGCAAGTAGGCAACATTTAATTTGCTGTAGGGACCCGGAAGGACCTTAACCCTTTGGGGGAGAATTACTCCACATAGTCTTAGCGGGAGGAACAAGTGATCACAGAAGGCTTTCTCAGAGTCTCAGGAAACAGCTTTTGTAATTCTGAAGCTCGCTTTGCCTGTCATGTTCTTCCTCACTTCGGATTAACCTGGGGTCACCGAGCATGAGCTACAGAATGTGAGCCCTGGTTCTATCGTCCACAAAAGGGAATCACAAGCTCCAGTGATTTCACCAACTCAGCATTCCCCTCTTCTTTACAGGAGGGTGGTTTGGGCAGGGGTGGGGGGTGGTGAAGACTTTGCAGGGAGCAAAATTACCTGGGAAAGGCAACTTGAAGTCACCAACACTTGAGTGCGAGTCAGTGCATTTTATTGCCCTGCGACTACTGACTTGAGGGTATTCGTTCACAGGTATCTACTCACTCTCTGCCAGGTGCCCTGCTAGACCTATAGGTACAGTGGTTAATATGGTCCAGAAAAAGACGGCGAAGCAGAAACTTCCAATTGTGAGGCTGTGTCCAAGGGGTTAAGGGCGTGGCTGGAACCCTGGGAGCAAGCAGGTATCTCTGGGAAGATAAGAGATGGCTTCGAGGAAGAAGAGACTCTTGATCCTAGTCTTAATCTATTAATAGGAATTAACCAGGTGAAGAAGGAGAAAGAGAAAGTAGAGGCTGGTTGAAAGACCATCTTCTGCAAAGGCTGGGGAATCGAGGACCCTAAAAGTCCAAAATGCCCTTCAGTTGGATCCAGGGGTAAATTTCTAGAATTCAAGCCCGATCTCTCTCTCTGGGGGTTCGGGAAGGTTGAGGGCAGAGGTAATGAAGGGGAATGTTTAATTTTCTTTTTCCTGGTGAGCCTCTCACAGTAAAACAAATAGCGTGTGCGTGTGTATACACATTTACAAATACACAATGTCTTCCAAACCCCTGAAGAGTGTCTTATGAAACTCCCCACTTTCTAGATCAGGATCACTTGGAGACCAGTAGGTAAGCTGGTCAGGGTCTTAGGCATGTGTCTGCAGACACATGTAACACCAGAGCCTCCCCTTTGTGCCATGGCGCTCTGATTTTTTATTTCGGTTCTCTCAGGAGGAGAGAGAGAGAGCTGGACAAGAGGAGAAACAGGATCCAAGAAGAGGGAAGGTCACATGAGGGTTTGGTCACATGAGGTCACATGAACAAAGCCAAGGAGGTGGGAGTTTCACTCTGCCAGGATCCTCCCCTCCACTCAGCTCCAGGAACCGGATCCATGCAATCCTTGTGGTCACACTGCAGAGCTCCACTACCACCAGAGCCTGAGACTGGCTCTGGTTTGCTTCCTAGATTTTTCTGGACCCATCTATATTCCCGCCCGGAGCCCCCCTTTGCCACTGGTGTTAGACAGGACTCCTTCATAGGCAAGATGCGGAAACTGAAAAGCAAGTTAGGACAGTGGCGACACAAAATAGGCACTCAGTGAATATCATCCCTGAGACTGGGCAATTGTGGTGGAACCGGCCATCGGTGAGGCTCGGTCGTGACACACAGGGCATGATCTGAGATACCGGAGAAACGCTTCTTGGCACGGAACACATTGGACATTGCAGCCGGTTAGGTGGTGGGTCTGGAGATCAGGTCGTCTGACCTATTCATGGGGTCCCCTTAGACAATCCCTCTCTGCACCTCAGCCTTCCCACCATGAAAGCAAGAGCTCTGTGATTCATAATGCACCTCCCACTTCTGTCCACCTGTGCTTCCATAAATCACCCAGATTCATTCGGAGGTGAGTGGATTTCATTGTGCACAGGTCATGTTGCAGATTTATTTGTGTGTGAGGAGAGTCGCATGCCCAGACAGGGCGGGGTGTGGAGAGTTAGTTCCCAGAGACAATGGCTACACATCAGGATCGTGATAGTTCTCTTGCCAGGGGAACCCGACTCACCTAGGCAAGTTCAGTGATAATGTGCTATCTTTGAGTTTCGATTTCTCTGATGGAAAAGGTGGCTTCGCTGGGCAGTTACCCAAGTTGCACCCCTGAAATGGCCAGTCAAGGTTCTCCTTTTGGGTCATTTACGGCTGACCATGTTTATTGCTGCTAAGTTTAACTTCACGTTGGACAAGTTCTATAACGTGCCCACCACGTCAGAAAATGGCAGGAAAGCAGGCCACTGAGGCCAAATGTTCGGACCTTCTTCTGTGTCTTTTCACAGGTACAGGCAATGGAGACACAGAAGTGAGCACTGTGTCATACTATCTGAGCGATAACTTAACAACTTAATAGCTTATGTTGATTATTTGTTATCAGAAGGGTGGAATGATTTAACACAGGCACCAGAGGCAAGTTCTTTGGGTTGAAATCCTGACTCTGCCAACTCCCAGCCTGCATGACCTGGAGGCAGGCCCTTAACCTCACTGCCTTATCTGAAACATGAGAATCGTAAAGTCCCCACGCTTTTGAGAGGGTTAAATGAGCCAACCCAGTTAAGGCACTTAGAACAGTATTCAAAAAACATTAGTCATTGTCCCTATTATCTGTGCTGTGTGAGGACTTGTGGCCACTTATAAAGGTTAACTCAGTATAGGTCCTGTTCCCCAGAAGTCACAAGAAATATTTACTGCAGACATTCTCTCCTTCTAGGGTGGTCCTACAGAGACAAAACAGGAGGTACTGTGGGATGCCAACCTCCCACCTTCCAACAGAAGGGGGCCCCTGAAGGACAGCAGTTTTGGAAAATGTAGTAAGATTTATTTTTTAAACCGAGGTATCACCTGCATGTAGTAAAGTGCATACATAGAGTTACACCAACGGAATCATCACCATGATCGAAAAGTCTACATTTACCATCGTCTGTAAGATTCTTGCACGCCTCATCCCTGGCAGGAAGCCACCCCTCCAGGTACTCTCCACACTGACTTCTAATGTCATGTATCATCATCTAAAACATGTATTAGTTTTTCCTACGCATGAGCATCATAAAAATGAAATCGCACTTGTGGTGCTCTGGGAAGTGTTTGACGACAGGCTTTCCAACATTGGTAACTATAATAAAATAATAATGATGATGCTGAAGCCTGATTTGTAGCTTTTGTCAATTTCCCTGGCAATCCCCACCACTAATTTGAAGCTATCGAGGTGAGGTCATTGAACACTGAGTTGAGAATAGATGTACAGCTGTACACAGTTACGTGGTGTTTCCATCATACAGACACAATAGATGTAAACTGTCTCAAAAGCATAGATGATAGTAAAAATGTAGTAAAAGAATTAGAAAAGAAAGACATTTGAAAATTTACTACCTTTGTTTTATTCTTATTTTTAGTTTATTTATTTATTTTGAGAGAAAGAGAGACCATGTGAGTGGGGGGAGTGGCAGAGAGAGAGAGTGAGAGTGAGAGAGAGAGAGAGAGAGAGAGAGAGAATCTAAAGCAGGCTCCATGTTGTCAGTGCAGAGCCCGATGAAGGGCTTGATCTCACAAACCGTGAAATCATGATCTGAGCCGAAATCGGGAGCCGAACGCTTAACTGACTGAGCCACCCAGGCACCCCTACTACCTTTGTTTTTTAAATTTAATTTACTCGTTGTAAGTTTATATAATTCAATTTTTAAGAAGGCTGAATTTGACAATTGGCTTGCAAAATTCCTGAAAATATAACAATCAGTTCTCATGGGCGATTGCAAGCTGTCTCCGGCACCCTACTGAACCATACGCTGTAGTAATCCTTTGCATCTGACTTCTTTTGCTCAGCATGATGTCCGAGTTTCATCCTGGTCAATCCGTGTGTCAGTCATTTGTGTGTGTGTGTTGCTGTGTAGAGTTCCATTGCATAGATACACCACAATTTATTTATTCATTTTCTTGTCGATGGTTATTGGGTTACTTCCTGTGTTTTGCTAATAATTAGTAAGCTGTCATGATCATTCATGTACATAAATTTTAGCAGACATGTGCTCTCATGTCTCTTGTATATGTACCCAGGAATGGATTTGGTTCGTCTTTAGTAGTTTATGCCAAACAGTTTTATTGGTAGTTGAACCAGTTTACCCTTCCATATGCAATGTCTGAGAGTTCCTTCACTCTGCTTCCTTGTCAACACTAGGTACTGTCAGCCTTAAAACTTTAGCCCTTCTGGGGATGCCTGGGTGGCTCAGTTGGTTGAGCGTCTGACTTTGGCTCGGGTCATGATCTCACAGTGTGTGGGTTCAAGGCCCATGTCGGGCTCTGTGCCCACATCTCAGAGCCTAAAGCCTGCTTCGGATTCTGTGTTTCCCTTTCTGTCTCTCTCCCCCTTCCCTGTTCGTGCTCTGTCTCTCTCTTTCTAAATAAATAAATAAATAAATAAATAAATAAATAAATAAATAAATGTTAAAATTTTTTTAATAAATAAAAAAATAAATCTTTAGCCCATCTGGTAGATGTGTAAGTATTATCTCATAATGGTTTTAATTTGTATTTCCCTGATAAGTAATGACATTGAATTGTTATTGGGTTTTGATTGCTGTTTTTTTCCCTCCATTTCAGAGGTAGAAATTCATTTTTAGAAATTGTTCCTGAGATTACTGGTGATCTTATTCAGCTTTGTCAAAGGGACTGGTTGCTATTCTGGAATTAGGGAGTGAAGGTTGGGTGCTGTTAACACTGTGGCTGTCATCAAAGGGGCTATTTGTGACCAGAGTGACAGATCCTTAAGGCCAAACTAGAGTGGCTCTTGATGGTTCACGAAATGAAAGCTGTCCCCGGGCCACAGAGTGCTGACTGGAAGGCATAAGGGATTTAGAACCAGAAGACCTGAAATTCAGGTTCTACTGCCCTCTTTTAGCCACAGGACGTTGGGAGGTCATATAACCTCCCAATCCTCAATTTGTTCATGAGTTACTTTGGAAAAGAGCTATTGAGGAGCCTCAAAGAAACATAGAGAAAAGCACTATGAAACAATGAATGGACCCTGTTAATTCCAATGTCAGCTCTGGGGGTCAACAGGAGATAGGCAGTGGTCCCCTTGGGGATGCTGGAGCTCGTTCTCAGGGCTTTCTCAGGGTACCAGCACACACTGGGAGATGCTTAGCCGGGTTTATACAGTGAGCCCTCATTCCCTAGTTCTACACCTTAACTAAGGGAAATACCAAGGCAGGAAGAAAGCTGACTTTAGTGGTACTTCCTAGAAGCCTCTTTTGTCAAGTCTATTCAAGGGACAGGCAAATGGCATGATGTTGTACAATGGAAACCAGGCCCCAGGGAGTCAGGATGTCCACAGAAGATGTGGGAGGAGAGGGTGACCTGTGGTTTCTGAACACACTGTGACCCACAGAAAGATGAACTTTCTTTTATCAGTGGGCTGATTTTGTCAAGTGCTCGATAACAATGGAAAGTTTGACATATTTTCTGATTCTGAGAATCATGAATCCAGGGCACCCGGGTGGATCAGTTGGTTAAGTGTCCAACTTTGGCTCAGGTCATGATCTCACAGTGTGTGAGTTCAAACCCCGCATCCAGCTCTCTGCTGTCAACACAGAGGCTGCTTCAGATCCTCTGTCCTCCCCTCTCTCTGCCCCTTGCCTGCTTGTGTGTGCATGCTCTCTCTCTCTGATAAAAGAGAATCCTGATAGATCTCTCTCTCTCTCTGATAAAAATCATGAATCCTAGTTGAAGGAAATGTGGGAAGCGCAAGAAAGTATAGAAAAGAAAAAATATTGTCTCTAATTCCAACCCTCCATGTCGATTATTGTTAACATTGTACGTGAACTTATTTTTTCCACTTAGTGTTATATATGCCGTTCATAACTCCTTAATATCATGTTTTTGATGGTTGCATTGCATTACATTTTGTGGATATATAAAAATTTTATGTCTAAAACATTATATATCCATTTGTAGATGCATGAAAATTTATTTAACCACAAAATGCTGGTCTCTATCTGCCCTCTACTTAATATTTTCTGGATACTTTAAGATTTACCAATCTTGCACAGATTATTGTGCCTTAGGAAGAAGTTGCCAGAAGTTGCCTAGTCATCCTTTTTTGATCTTTATATCTCCCACCATTAACATGACTGTCTCCCCAGCAGTTGTTTATGGACAAAGAAGTGACTCTCGAAGTAAACAGGGAGAAAAACAAAAGTCCCAAGGTGGGACTATACGTTCCTAAAATACATAATAATGTTAATTCATTTTCCCTTTATCACTCATTCAATTATTTCCAATTCATTCATCATTCCACATTTCTTAGAGTCAGACATATCTCTGTTCTTGACTTAGTTTTGCCGTTTATCACCTGGGAGACCTCATGCCAGTGACCTAGGTTTTCTTGGTTTCTTTTCTCCAATCTACAAAATGGGTTACACTGCCTCTCAAGGTTGTTATGAGGATTAAACCCAATAAAGTACATGAGGTACCTTTTCCTTTCTGACCCTTGAGCTGCCTCTCTGGTCGAGCACCGTAGCAAGCTCTAGTGAGTTGTGCACCCAGGGGTCTATAAAGTCAGTTTTGCTGATGAACAGTGGGAGACATGGAGAACTTGACTGGTGTAAAGCTGGGTCACTCATAAAATCAGAGCTAGCGGCACAAGAACTCGGTCTTTGTTCTTTCTGATAGCCTAAAGTGCCTCTTGTAGGTTGTTTGTCTGGTGGAGTTCAGAAGGTCGTGCAAATATTTCTGACTCCTCACCATGCACTTGTGTGGGAGAGGTCGGACATAATTTGAATTTCAGCGCGACACTTAGCAAAATGACACTTGAGATTCTGATTTTTTTCCCCTGTAACTTTCCCAGTGTTGCTTGAGATTTTATTTTATCTGTTTCTTTCTGATTCTTTCCAGTACTTTTCTGGAAGAATGAAGGATGAAGCCCCTTTTGAAGTCTCCAACACTAATGATGTCACCTAAGTGACTTCCATGGGCCATTAGGCAGCCGGTCAGGAACATTTATGTCCTTGCTACCAGCAGGATATGGAATATGGGGGAAGGAGGAGCCATTCTCTCCTGCTGGTCTGACACTCATTAATACGTTAGAAACAGAGGAGGCATTGTTAACTGCAGCTCCCATCTGAGGCACAGGCTTCTTAGAAAGATTAATGTTCTTTGCAATATGAGAAAAGGGACAAAAAACAAACCACCTAGCCCTTCTAGGAAAGAAGCCAAGGGTGTGCCTTGTTCACCTCCTTGCCCCCTGCTCCCTCTATTTCTGCTACTCTCTTTGAAAAAGGATTTCTCCATTTCTAACACAAATAATACTCCATCGTCCAGGACACTTCAGTGATTGCATTTCCTTTGTGCATGGATGCTTTTGACAACCCAGAGACAGTGGGGAAATGGATGCCAAGCAATCCCCATCACCTTCTGCATGGTGGAGTCAAGACTGCCTCTACTTCCTCACTTCATCACTCATCCTTGGCCCTTGGGCCTCCATTGAGCCTGTTCCTGCCAAGTTCACGATGTCAATAGACCCTCTGGTCGCATTGCTGCCCTCATCCTATCTGCTGTCCCCCTAGCCCTTGGTGCCTTTGACTGTTCCCTCCTTCCTGAAAAGCTCCCCTCCTTAGGCCTCCTGGTCAGTGAATATTCCTCCCTTCTCTTGCACTTTTGGCAGATCTTCTCACTGTCCTTTGTGAGTTGTTCTTTCGTCTGCCCGTTATTTAATGCTTTTAAAAGCTTACTTATTTATTTTGAGAGAGACAGAGAGAGAGTGTGTGTGTGCATGAGTGGGGGAGGGATAGAGAGAGAAAAGAGAGAGAGAATCCCAAGCAGGATCCCTACTGTCAGCACAGAGCCTGACCTGAGGCTTGGTCCCACAAACCATGAGATCGTGATCTAAGCCGAAATCAAGAGTCAGGTGCTTAACCGACTGAGCCACCCAGGCACCCCTGTCTGCCTATTCTTTAAATTAGTGGTTTTCAAAAAAATTTTTTTGCAGTGACATTTTTTTTTAGCAAATGATATTTTAAGCCCAATATGAAAAAAAACAAAAACAAAACAAAACGCCCCAGAAAACCATAGGTGCTGTGGTTGAAATAGGAGGGGCTGGTGGTACAGGGGGAGCGCTTCCCCCTCCCTAGCTCCTCTCCCAGAGGCTCTGAGGGCACCTCTCCAGATCCTAGGGCTCTGAGGGGCACAGTTTGCAAACCACCACCTTAGCTGTTGAGGTTCTACATGGTTCTGACTTGGCCTCTTCATGTCTTCCTCCACTGCTCTACCTGGATGGCCTCATCCTTCCTAGAAGTAACGGTTACTATCCTTCCTCAAATGTGGTGTGAGTGGAGCAGTAAACAAAACCCTATTCTTCCCTCAGTGCTTCTTGCAAACGATTAAGCAATGAGAAACAGGGAACAGAGAGCAAAAAGTCAGCTTTATTACTGACCAGGCTGATGAGAGACCATGGCTTTAAACCTGTAGCCAAATGGGCTTGCTACCCTTTCCAGAGTTGACTGGCCCACCAGCCCTATGCTGCACTAGACATTGCAAGCATTTCTGGCTGGCTGGAGAACAGCCCAGAAGGCATGTATCCTCCAGTATGCTTACTCCACCACAGTAGCTAGATGGGTGATGTCCCCAAAGCACCAATGAAAAAGTAACTCCTCCTCCCATGGGAAGAGGCAGGAAGGGGCGAGGATAGAGACCAGGAACATTATGCTCCACAAACAGGTGGTTCCATTCCCTGAGCTGCTTTGTAATCATTGGGGTGCTAAGGCATTTAATGGATGGGGCCAGTGGTGATAGGCATCACACTACATAGAACAATCGTGCACATTAAGGAACGCTCCTTAGTCCGCCACGAACTTCAAAGGTCCCACCAGACATTAATATAGGTGAATGATGGTTCTAATTATCTGCACGTAGAACATAACTCTGTTTTTATATAATGAAAACACTTTTTTGCAGTTTTTATTTATTTATTTTTACTGAAGGTGGCACAGTTTTGATAAACATTTTACACTGACTCTCCTAGAGAAGTACATACCGCGAGAATTGACTGTTGATTATAATTCCGTGGATTGAGAACTTATTGGAGGGTTGTTAATGTTTCAGAAGATTATGTCACTGATGATAATGACTCCTGCAGTATTTTCATCACTGTGCAATGCAACATTGTCATTGTCATTGTCACTACTGTATTGGCGCTCTCCGTAGCTGTTGCGTTCACTGTGTTTCCACATAAGGGTGGAAAGGACTGCTTCCTTTTTGCTACTAGTAAACTTGTGCCTCTAAATTTACATATTGAAATGCATTTTATTAAAATGACCTTCCTTTTCTCTCTTACATTACAGTTGGGGTAGTATAATAAGTAAAAAAAAAAATTTTTTTTTTCCTGAGGTACCTGGCTGGTTCAGTCAGTAAAGCATGTGACTCTTAATGTCAGGGTTGTGAATTCGAGCCCCACCTTGGGTGTAGGGATCACTTAAAAATAAAATGTTTATTTTATTTTATTTTATTTATTAAAAAAGTCTTTAAAAATATACATATTTTTTTCTTAGGCAGATTGTATTGCCTATGCTTTTCATTTCATGATAGCAAAGGTACTGCTGCATACTAGTTTTTAATTTTTTAAAATGTCTTATTTATTTTTGAGAGAGACAGAGCATGAGCGGGGGAGGGGCAGAGAGAGAGAGACACACACACACACACACACACACACAGAATCTGAAGCAGGCTCCAGGCACTGAGCTGTCGGCACAGAGCCCGACACGGGGCTCGAACTCAAAAACCACCAGATTGTGACCTGAGCTCAAGTGGGACGCTTAACCACCTGAGCCACCCAGCTGCCCCTGCTGCAAAATAGTTCTTTTAAAAATGAGGCATGAGTGTGACACTGTCATAGGGGAGGACCCTCATGGACACGTGAAGTCAAAACATGGAGTCCTCTCCCACGGTGATTTTTAAAAAGTCAGGATTTCTGGGCCCCATCCCAGGCCTGCTGAATCAAAGCCCTCAGGGGAAGACCAAGTTTCTTCCAATGCTTAGAGGTCCCTCTAGAATGTGGCTTCTGCCTATTTCTTCACCATGCTATGCTCCAGGCTGCCTCAGATGCAGGCAGTTCTCTGTAGGTACCACACTATCTCTTTTCTCCCAGGCTCTGCCCTCCCTATGCTTTCTTTACTTTTCCAGAAACTTCCCTGACACCCCAGTAAGAGTCCCTCATTTGAGCATTTGAGCATTGCTCATCCTGAACTGGATTCTCTGTTTGTTCTCAGCCTTTGCCGCTAGATCTTAAGTTCTGCCAGGATGAAGGTCATATACTTTTGGTCTTTGTAATCCTAATGCCTGGCCCAGGTGTGAGCATACAGGAAGCATCTCTTCCCTTGATGCCCTGGACAGGGATTTGGATCAACATCTTCACACCAAAACAAACAGTGTTTATTTTAAAAGCCATAAATCTCTGCCCATCGGGTATTAATGGGGACAAATGGCGGAATCACTCATCAAAAGTAAAACAAAGGTCTCAGGGAGAAGGAACTCTTTCATCCCGAGATTATCTTGGAAGACAGTGTCTTTTGTTCTTTAGTGTCTCTGCCAGAAAATCAATCACTAAATTATTCATTGAGTCACATCAGGTCCTTTTGAAAGCAATCTTCATGGCATGTAAACCTTTATCAAAACTGGCATGATTCCTGATATCAGAGCAGATTAGTGTTTATAATTTAATGCTTAATCTGTCCAAAAAATACGATGATGAAGAGGATGTCACCGCTTTCTGGACACCAAGGTAATCAAAGGCCTTGACTGGTTTTATTCTCTCATTACCTTATCAAGTGAATAAAACTGGAAAGCAATAAAAAGGGACTCAGGAAACCACGTTCCTTTTGGTTTACATTTCTAATCCCTTGATTACCGGTTTAACTGCCTCTCCTGACTTCCTTCTGGATGATAGGTGACAGTCCTTGATGACTGGAAGGAGCTGGAAGGACACTGGAAGGAGCCTGTGAGGGTATCTTTACCAGTAAGTCAGAGCAGGTGGGTTAAAGGACACGAAAGTGTAGTTAGCATACCTGAGTTCTGACCTCAAGTCATTGAAAGGCCTCTCCAAAGCTCTTCTTGAATCTTGTTGTCTTCATGGTAAGATAGGGATGAGAATTCCCACTTGGTAGAGTTGTTTTGAGGACTGAATGAACGATGAATGAATGACCCCTGAAACCAAGGAGATACACAATAAAGGTCAGCCACCTCCCCATGAGGACAGATGCCGCTGTGCTTGATTCTCTCCTCCTCCACAAGCATTATTATCTTCGGCCTGAGACCCAGTAGAACATCTCATTTCTTCTTCGAATTAGATCTCCTGGTTGGAATTTGAGTCCTCCTCAGAAAGTCTCTAGGGTGGTAACCGCATAGTTATTCCACTGGGATTAGGGAGATTTGGGAGTTTAATAAAAACCACGCATATGACTCAAAGGGTGGCAGGGCCAGGGTGAGATTTTCTTTATCAAAACTTGCAATTTTGGAAGAAATTCAGCTTCATCTTTCACAAAGACTCCAACCCTCTTTACGGAGAGAACCTGACTCCGCAATTCACCAAGCCTCAAAGCACTCTGTTAGCTTTTTGGTTGGCTAGGATTAACCCAGTGCCATAGACCAGGACGACAGCTCTTCCCTGTGGATTATCAGCAACATGAGGACAGGGACCAAGTCTATCTCTATATTTCAGTATCCCCTAAGACAGTGCTTTGTGCCTAGTAGGTGTGACTGTCAAATGAACGAGTGAATATATCTCACCCATTCATGGAATTCTAGTACTGAAACTGACTTGCTCCTTAGGTTACATCATCAGTGGTTTTACACCCCCCAATGCTTCCTATAGTCTAGACAATTTTTTCACGTGTTAACTTGATGATGGTTGGTAAAACCACTGTATTTCGGTAGCCATCTACTTACAGAGCCCAGTTCACTTTTGCCTTAGTGTATCTCACAGATCACCCTTGAGGAGACAGCTAGAGGAGATGTGGGACAATGTGTGCTGGTGAGAAAGTCAATTAAATCCCCAGTGAAAAGAATTTAATGGCCTGCAGTAATTCTGAGGTCTGAGAGCAAAGTCTTAAGTCTCTTCCTTCCTGAAGCCAACACTTGCTTTTCCAACCTTCTCAACGCTTTTGTGACGAGTGTTGTTGTTGTTCTTAACGCTGAGGTTCCTAGTGAAATACTGGCCATTCAGATAACTGTTTAAAGCACTTACTTTAGTAAATGAGAAAATCTGAGAAATGTCTCGTTTTGTGTTAATTTTACCAGATTTATACCTTGGGAAGACATTGGGTGCAAATGGAATAGTTAGCGAATCAGATATATAGCGGCTGGAACACCTTACATTATTACCAGCTCTAAATTACTGTGACTGTTTTCAACTGGAATACTATAGGAAAATCTCAGTTAGCTGGGCATCAGCCTTTTGGGGACTTCAAGTAATTTGATAAAACACAACACATAACAAAACCAAATTTCCGGGGGGGGGGGGGGGGGTAGGTGTGCTCTATGCTCCATGCACGTTTGGCCTACATTTTACATATTATTATCATGAATATCTACTTATAGCATTAAATAATGAGATGTGAGCTGAGCCAGGGTGGTCTTGAGGCTCTGCAATTTCTGTGATGATGGAAATGTTCTAAACCTGCACTCTCCTTGGGGCACCTGGGTGGCTCAGTCGGTTAAACGTTTGACTCTTGATTTTGGCTCAGGTCATGATTTCACTCACGGAATCAAACCCTGCGTCAGGCTCTGTGCCGACAGCTTGGAACCTGCTTGGGATTCTCTCACTCCCCTCACTCTCTGTCTCTCCCACACTTGCCCCCTCTCTCTCTGAAAACTAGATAAACATTTAAAAATAATAATAAATACGACTGCACAGCCCAATATGGTAGTCACCTGTAGCTACTGAGCGCTTGAAATGTGGCTAGTGTGACTGAGGAAATCAATTTTCAATTAAATGACATTGAAATTTGAATGTAGGTGTAATTTGATGATTGGAAAGCCCAATTCTATAGTATTTTGAGTCAAAAATACTTTATTATGAAATATTTTAAACATTCAGAAAAGTACAGAGTCTTCTTATAAAACACCAACTAGGTTAAATACATAGTTAACATTTTGCTGTATATGCTTCAGATAATTGTAAAGAAGTAAGATATTAAAGATGCAGTTAAAGTTTTTTTTTTTTTTTTTTGCAGCTTTCTCTTTTCTCCTTCTTTCATTCCCAGAAGCATGTACAGTAAAACCTTGGATTGTGAGTAAATTGTTTTGCGAGTGTTCCGCAAGACGATCAAACATTGCTAATAAATTTCAACTTGATAAAAGAGCGATGTCTTGCAATACAAGTCGTACATGATGCTGAACATCACATAGTCCCAACTGAGCCAATGGTTCTCTCTCTCTCTCTCTCTCTCTCTCTCTCTCTCGCTGCGGGATTGTGGGTGATCGTCTCCCATGTTTGGATGCTTGGTCTCAGGTCGCGGTATTTGGCAGAAATCAGTGATTTTTCATAACGTTGGAAGATGCCCACAATAGGCACTAGTGTATTTTTGGTCACTTCAGAGCACCTATGGACAGTTTTTTGCTTTTCTATACAAGAGTAAGCTTAGGAATGCTTTGCTTCATTCTAGGTCAGTCTACCTGCAGATACAGACTCTTTCCTCTGCTGCCTTATTGCCTGTGTATGACAAGAGTTTATTAACACTGTAGTGAGGTCAACATCCGTGCAAGCATATACAATGACTCCTATGCAGAAAAAGGTTGAAAAGAAAGGCGGTAAGAAGAAGGAGATGATTACAGTGGAGGTTAAGAAGGAAATCATCGAGAAGTATGAACGAGGTGTGCGCGTGGCCGAAATTGCAAGATTTTATAAGAGGTCCATGTCTGCATCTTGTCTGCAGAGGAGGAGGAGGAGGAAAAGGCAGAGGAATCCCTCACTTCAAATGAAATTAGGGAGATGTGTAAAATGTGGGAAACAGTGCAAAATTTTGTAGAAGAGCTATTGCTAAGGCTGTAGAAGTGCGAGTGATGAATCTGTTTAATGACAATGCAATGTCACATTTCTGTGAAATCCTCAAAAGGAGGCAAAAGCAAGTATCATTGGATAGGTTCCTTGTTAAAGTCGCACGAAAAGGAAAAGATTCCATTGAGCCAATAGATAGCAATGATTCCGTTAGTGACAGTGAAAGTCGCCCTACACAGTAACCCTCCTCTCTCTTGTCTCCCTCACACCAGCCACGGAGGTTTTCAAAGGTAAGTGCAGGTTAATTTGTTTATTTTTCTTTATATTTTCTTTATTATTTTATATTACATTATATGCATTATATTACATTACATTATATTACATTATACATTATATTACATTACATTATATGCATATATTACAATATATGCATTATATTACAGTAGTGTAATAATTTTGATATGAATACTTTTGGTTTCTGGAACAAATCATCTGAGTTTGCATTATTTCTTATGGGGAAATTTGCTTTGATATACAAGTGCTTTGGATTACAAGCATGTATCCAGAACGAATTATGCTCACAAACCAAAGTTTTACTGTATCTCCTCCCCATCCACGTTTTTGTCATTTCATTATTTATAAACAATAAGTAGCATTGTTTGAGTGTTTAAGCAAATTAAACAAATGACATTATACCATATACGTATCATTCTGAAACATGTTTTTTAAAACTTATTAATATATTTGGGGGCCCTATCCACATTGCTATATAAAAACCAATTTTACACATGTCAATTTTATTCATTTTAAACTATTCTGGAGAGTTCCAACTTATAAATACACTGCAATGTATCTATCTATTATCCTAAGGATGGTAAATTGTTGTTTTTACCTTTTTTGTTACACTCAATGCTGTGATGAACCTCCTAGTATATTTTCTCCTGCACCTCCACAGTCGTTTATATGTGAACTTGTTTTTACTAGATTATTTGCTTCTCCACTCACCTCTTTCCCTTTTACCTATTTAGAAGTTATATATTCGATTTCTATTCATTTCATGGTTAATTATTAGCATGTGTGATTGAAAGTTTAGATCTAATCAGTATCTTTATCATTTTCTCAAACAATACAAGGAACTAAGAATACTTTACCTAAACCCTCTCCCATCTTCTATATTATTGATGGGTAATATTTTGGCTCTACCTTTTTAGAAAACTCCCTGTTGGTCATCATCATTGTAACTCCAATTTTACATTCGGCATTATTTAGATTTCTCAACTTTTTCATCAGTTTCTTGGCTTACCATTGCTTATTGAATCCCACTCCTTCCTTCTAGGTTGAGTTTCTTTCTTGCTGAGATATCACCTTTGGTATTACTTTTAGTAAGGGAATGTTACAGTAAATTATCTTAGACTTTTATGTCCAAAAAATCTTTACCTACTCACTCCTGCATACTGATTTGGCCTGGAACTCTAATAGTATCTCCTGGGGTCTCTCTCCCTTCTCTGGAACTCCTATGAAATGTATGCTGAGTCTTTTCATTCTATATTATGCATCTCTTAATTGTTTTCATATTTCTCACCACCCAGCTGTGAGCTGCATTCTGGATGATTTCCTCAAATCTACCATAGAGTTCATTAGTTCTCTCTCCAGATGCACGTCCATTGAATTTTTAATTTTAATGACACTATTTTTTTTTTATTTCTAGAAGTTCAGTTGAATTCTTTTTAACAATTTTACAGCCCCTCCCTTAGTGTTGTGTTCTTTTGTTTTATTTTCTTTCTTACTTTAATGCATTTTATTCCTTTATATTATTGCGTGTTCAGATTACATGATTTTAAGGTCTCTTTGAGATTGCTTTATATCTATAGTTCTTGTTCTGAATTTTCCTGCATTTGTTGTGCTTGCTGGTTTTCTCTCCCAGAAATTATTTACTCCGTGAGATAAGTAATTTTTTATCATGAGCTCATCTTCAGTGGGCATGGTTTTTGATAAAAAATACGTAGTACTTGGTCAGGACCCTGTAGATTCCAGGCCTGTTCTATGTAAATTTCTAAGAATGGGTTCTTGTACTTTATTCGTAGTGTGAATTCTGATCAGGTGCCTGTCGAAGATGCAGGTTGAAGTTCTGCTTTCTTTGGAGTGGTTCTTTTACCTTCCCTGTCCCTGAAAGATGGTCAAATTCCTTTTTTCATCGTTGGCCAATGAAAGGACCTTCTGTTGCCTGTTTCAAGACAGAGAGGTTTCGTGACTCCCAACTTTAGGCAGGAGGGGGCTCAGTTCCAGCTTCCACTTCTCACAGGTTGAGATTCTGGGTAGTTGTTTCAACACCAGTGTCTGGAACCTGGTTCCAATACCCACATAGACTCTTTCCTTTTAGCCCCTTCTTTCTGCTCCAGAGCCTGGGGAGATTCTTTTTCTGTTTTGGGATTCTTGTTTGGGATTCTTTTCTTTGTTTTGTTTTGACCAATACTTGCTTGGTCACATATTTGAACATTGGGAAGAAGGAGTTAAGTTTTGTCCAGTATTTGTATGTGATGGGAGTAGAAGGGTCTGTCAGTCTGCAAAGTTAATTAGTGGGGGTGCCCGAGTGGCTGATTGTTGAGCTTCTGACTTTGGCTCAGGGCATGATCTCACAGTTCTGGAGTTCAAGCCCCACATTGCGCTCTTGGCTCTCAGTGCAGAGCCTGCTTGGGATCCTCTGTCACTCTCTCTCTCTCTGCCCCTCCTACCCCTCCCTCTCTCTCAAAAATAAAGAAATAAACATAAAACAAATATAGTAATCTGGGGCTCTGTCAGTAAGCATCTGATTCTTGATTATGGCTCAGGTCATGATCTCACGGTTCATGAGATCAAGCCCCACATCGGGCTCTGTGCTGACAAGGCAGAGACTGCTTGGGCTTCTCTCCCCTCCCATCCCCCACCCTTCTGGCCCTCTCTCCAGCCCTCCCCCACTTGTGTGTGCTTTCTCTCTCTCAAAATAAATAAATAAACATTAAAAAATACTTTCTGTAAAAAAAATAAATATGGTAATCAACTATTCCGATATTAAAAAATGTTTAAATGTTTGTTTTTGAAAGAGAGAGAGACAGAGAGACAGAGAGTGAGCAGGGGAGGGGCAGAGAGAGAGGGGAGACACAACCTGAACAGGCTCCAAGCTTTGAGCTATCAGCACAGAGCCAAATGCTGGACTTGAACCCATGACCCGTGATACCATGACCTGAGCCCAAGCTGGATGCGCTACCGACAAAGCCACCCTGGTGCTCCTCAACTATTCCGATTTTGTCCATAGGACATTACTTGTCCTTTTTGAGCCCCGATGTCTTTAATTGTATATGAGAATAATATTAGTGCTTACCTAACAGGATAGTTGTAAAGATCAAAGAAAGGAAGTAGCAGAAGTATTACTTAAATGTCAGCTAGGGTCTTGCTGCCCTCTTAAGTTCAGATAAAATATCCTCAAACCCTCTTCTGTGTAAGGTGAATGGGGAGGTGGTAGTCCTTAGTTTCTTCTGCTCACCTCTGCTTCTGAATTTTAACATCTGGTGAATATGTTCTGTGTAGGGGTTGCTTCTGTATCCTGAACATGCTCTTCTTCTCCAACACTGTGTTGCTCCGTATGAGAAAATTTTACAAATACCAGATGAAAACCCTAGACGCCTTGTAAGGCACCGTGTGTTGTGTACCAGGAGCAAGGAAGGATATTGTTAAGCTGTCGCCCGAAGAATCCCTTGGTCATTTCACCAACATGAGATCCATCCACCCCTCCCTGTGGACCGACCTTCCTCTCTCTTCTGTCCCTTCCCACCTCTACTCCTCGCCCCTTATCTCCACGATTACTTCAGAACTCTGCGTTCTTCTCACTTCATGAAGCCAAGCAGTTGGGCTCTCTCCAGTTTTGAGCACCAAATTTGCTTCCACATTCACTTTGCATAATTGAACTAAGGTACTCAGCAGAATAGCCCTCTCCAGATAAGAGACTCCTTCTCCTTGGGAGGAAGTTGTTATTTTAAATAGCAAGTTTTTCATTCCTTTATATCTGTAAAGCCCAGAGCACAGTGGCTAGCACATGATAAACACTTACCAAATGTTAGCTATCACAATTTCCACTTCTAAAGACTGTGATTCTAAATTAGATTTAATGACCGACTAAGCAGAATTGATTTAAGAGAGGAAGTGTGGAGACAAAACCCTGGTGTAGTTTCAAAGGTCAATTAAAATTATTTGCAAACGACTTGCATATCTGCCCCCTTACTGGTGCGTATGAACAAAGAAACTTGAGATGGCTGGGTATATGTGGGGTATGGTAATTCTGAACAGAGAAAGAAGAAAATAAAAAACAAAAATGTGTCCTACAAAGGGGTTCTTCATCCATACTCAGGGAAATTCAAAATAAAACCAGAGGGAGATACCATTTTACGATCACTAGAATGGCAAAAATTTTGGCAAGACTCTGATAATACCAAGTGGGACAAGATGTCGAGTAACAGTGACTCTCCTTCATCGCTGGGGAGAGTCACTTTGGGTGACAGTTTGGTACCTGGCAAAATAGAAGCGCCTACCCTTCTAGAGAAATTCGTGTACCAGTATACCTGAAACTTGATAAGAATGGTCCCACCAAGATGGGTCAAAACAGCCTCAAACTGGAGTCCACCCAAATGTCTATAACAGTGGAATACACGTTCTCCTATTCTTGCCATGGCACTCCGGACAGCAATAGAAATGAACGTAATTTACAGCTGCACATCATAACATGGGTAAACCCTGCCATCAGAATATGAGGGACAGAAGCAAGTCACAAGAGGACATGTAAAGAATGAATCATTTATATAAAGGACGCAAGTAGATAGAACTTAACCCTATTCATAGCCGGTTCTTCTGTGTTCCTGTCTCCCCCTGTCGCTCTCTCCTGCCATCTTGAGATGCCCGTGGAGCAAGGTCAAATTTGCTAGCACAGGCCCTGCTCTGAGTGGTGCTCACACTGTATGCTTCTGATTCCACTTACTTATATATCCATTCAACAAGTTCTGAGTGCCAGCTCCGTGCTTGTTGCTGATTGCAAAACAGACAAAAATTCTGCTCTCATTCTGGACTTAACTTTTTTTTTTTTGCAGGGTTGGACAATAATTGAAATAAACAAGTAAACTTTATATTTTATAGTATAGTAGAGATTGATAAATACAATGGAGAAAAATAAAGCCAGGGGAGGCTATGTTAGATGGGGTGATCAGGGAAGAAATCTTTGTGAAGGTAATATTTAAGCAAAGACTTGAAGTAAAGAAACTAAGCCATGTCAGTATGTAGAAGAAAAGCTTTCCAGGTGGAGGGAACAGCATGTGCAAAGGCACCGAGGTACTTCCTTATCAGTCATCATTTTAGATCTTTTTGACATTGACTCCTAAAATCTCTAAATTCCCTTTCACTGTTAGATGGTTCTTGCCACAAATATAAGGTTCACACTGTGTCTTACAACCCAAAGAGAAACTTCCTGTAATTGTGAATGTGCATGAAGAAATAATCTTGGGGTAAAGGAACACTTGAAGTCATATTTTGTTATTTCATTAACTTCCATCAGTTCCCTTTAGGGAGCATGTTACCATACTGAGCACAAATACGAGACTGCTGGACAAAGGTTTGAATTTCAGCTCTGGGACTCTGTGATTTGAGCAGCTCACTTAATCTTCCTGTGAAAAAGATAAAACGATACCTGTCTGGAAGCATTGTTGTGAAGACTGGGAGATAAGACAACTGCAAGTTTTGTGTTCTTTCGGGAAGACCAAAAATGTTCTTTTACATAGATCTCATACATTTTTTAAGTTGTCAATATCCTAGGTGTGCTGTATTTTTTGTTGAAAGGGAGGATTCTAAAAGCTTCCTGTGAGAAAAGGCAGATTGCTTAAGAAGTCTGGAGTTAAAGTTCACCACTGGTGGAGCGGTTTCACAATGTTATCTGTGTTTCTGGTCCTCCGTCTTTCCTCTGAACCTTCCTTAGCGTGTGGCTTTTGTCCTTGTGCTTATCACCTGATGCTCGTTATTTCACCTCCAGCCTGGTCCATGCAAGGAAGAAGGATGGTGAATACTTTTATGTCTTGGAATATTCCTCTGTAACATCACTTAAAATGCCTGCCTTTGGATAGGTGTGCCAAAATTTATTTACTTTGTCCCCTTTAGTATGTGTGTTTATTTTATATATGTATACATATATAGAATTTAATAAATATAATATAAATTTATATATTTATATAATATCATTTATATTTTATAATATATAATATACATATATACTATATAAAATACATGCTGTATATTATGTAAATATATAAACAAATATACATTTATTTTTTTTATTTTAAAAAGTTTATTTACTTATTTTAAGAGAGAGAACATGAGTTGGGGAGGGGCAGAGAGAGGGGGAGAGAGAATCCCAAGCAGGCTCTGTGCTGTCAGCACAGAGCCCAACGTGGGGCTCGATCCCACGAACCAGTGAGATCATGATCTGAGCTGAAATCAACAGTCAGATGCTTAACTCACTGAGCCACCCAGGTGCCCTAACAAATATATATTAAATATGGTATATATGTGATGTATAATGTATATACACATATATGCACATATATATTACTAATAATAACATGTATTAATTACCTATGATGACATATGTTATTACATTATATATACATTAATAATGCTGCAGTGGATACCTTTGTAGTGAAATCTTTGCAGCTATCCCAAGTTATTTCCTTAAGACAAATTCCTCAGAGAAATATCTTTGTGTCAGAGAATTTGCCTATTTCCAAGACTTCTGATATATTTTTCCAAATTGCTCTTGGAAAATGCAGAGGTTTTTCCTCCTTCTAGTGCCACATGTGAGGACCCTAGCACATTCTACCCATGTCCATCATAATACTAGCCATTGTCAACTTTATTAAATTTCATTTCATTCACATATTCATTTCATAGATGAAAAGTACTGTTTTATCATTCTAATTTCTGTGGTTATTAAGACTGATCAGGGGCGCCTGGGTGGCGCAGTCGGTTAAGCGTCCGACTTCAGCCAGGTCATGATCTCGCGGTCCGTGAGTTTGAGCCCCGCGTCGGGCTCTGGGCTGATGGCTCAGAGCCTGGAGCCTGTTTCTGATTCTGTGTCTCCCTTTCTCTCTGCCCCTCCCCCGTTCATGCTCTGTCTCTCTCTGTCCCAAAAAAATAAATAAACGTTAAAAAAAAAAAATTAAAAAAAAAAAAAAAAGACTGATCATTTTTTTTTTTTTACATCCTTTTGTTCAGTTTTTAATATTTTTTAAAGGTTTTTAAGACAGTTCAAAGACCTGAGGCGCCTGGGTGGGTGACTCCGTCAGTTGAACATCTGGCTCTTGATTTTGGCTCAGGTCATGGTCTCACGGTCGTGAGATTGAGCCCCTCGTAGGGCTTGGGATTCTCTTGGGATTCTCTCCCTCTCTCTCTGCCCCTCCCTCATGTACATTCTCTCTCTAAGTAAACATTAAAAAAAGATTTACTTTTATCCTTCTAGCTCCAGTAAATCATATGAGAAAAAGAATTAATATATCCTATATGCTGACATCGATTCTTAGTGCTGTATTGCAAAATAACTTATCTGCATTACAGTCTTCCAAATCTTGCTTTATGTTTATTTATGTCTTTGGTTAACAACTATATCATTTTAGTGTATTAAGATTAGGTCAATCTCAACTATAACCATAAAGTAATAACAGTTTACTAAAGTCATAACGTTTTATGCTTACACAGTTTGTTTCTTGGGAGATCAAAGAACTGTGATAATACTATTTTAATGAATCACCTCTGCTACTTTGCCTGTTATTCCATTGAATGGATGTCTGTACTTACAGCACAAAATTACTTGTTGTGTATCTGAAAAGTCACATTTAACTGGGAATTCTGATTTTTTTTTTTTTTTTTTTCTCTACCTCTGGAAGCCCTGCAGGAGCAGGGTCAGGAGTTTGAGATCCCGGGTAGGAAGGTCTGAAGGGGCTGGAAGGACCAGAAACTGCCTCAGGCAGAGGCTGTGAGCCGACATCCAGGAGATGAAGGTCCCAGGCCCTTTTCCTCCTACAACCACCTGGTTGCCAGTTATGGGTCCAAGCCTTCCCTGTGTTTGGGATCAGGCAGGAGGTGTGGCAGAGGTGCAGCTGGGGCCTCAGGCTGAGCTGCCATAGTCCATCCACAGAGAGATTCTATCTGGAGCGGCAGAAAGAGTTTGGGAGGCAGACAGTCTTGGCTTCAAATCCCATCCCTTCTTTTAACTGGCTTCATGATCGGGACAAGTTGCTTTACGTTCTTTGAACTGTTTGCTGGGAGAAGGAGGGCAAGGAGGGAAGAAGGAAGAGCAGGAGTGCTGATAACAGGTGGAGCCATTGCACCAGGCCTGAACTTGAACTCCAGACTCTTGTTGAGTGATTTCCTGTGTTAGGCAGGAAAAATAAACCCAACTCAAAGTTCATCATAAGATTTGCATGAGATGATGCTTGAAAAGCCGTTAGCAGAGCCTCGGGTACCTTGTGAGCAGCCTAGAAACGAGTCTGAACCTCGAGGCAGCAGGGATTCACGGAGGCCGAGCGGTTGCTCTTGGGGTTCATGTGAGTGTCCCTGGCAAGAGTGAAAACAATAACAAAGTGTGGTGAGACTGCCAACCCGAGAGACCGGGAATTCTAGTTTTTGGTGACACAGGTTTGGAACCCTTCAAAGGGAAATTATTTGTTTTTTCTATACATGTTTTCCTCCGGGAATGAAATGAAATCTGCAGAGGGGAATGTGGAATGGATTTGGAAAGACAGCAGCCCGGGTGGCTGCAAGGTGAGGCCCAACTGGATGCAAACAGAGCCGCCCACCCTGGTTTCCCAATAACACAAGTAGAAGCATGAGCTGACTGGCACATCCACGTGCTTTATTGCAGGGGCAAACAAAACCCTTGACCAAGGCTTTTATAGACCTACCAGAGCCTCGACAACTTCCTCATGATTCAAGATCTTATTGAAAAGCTAAAGAGTTACCTATTTGTAAATATTTTCAAGGGCAGGTGTAGCCGGCCCAGCCAACACTTTCCCCTCTGTCTCCAACAGCTCTAGCCAACAGCTCAAGTGGCTTCCAAATTCCTCAAGAAGGGGCTTGTCTATGGTAAAGTGGGGAATGATCTTCAGGTGCCAGAGGAGCAATTAGAGCTTCTGGCTCCACGGGGTCTTGTCACTTGCGGGACAGATGGCATCTTCTGCTCTGGATCCTGACCCACACAGTTATTATGCACCCTGACAGGTGGCGCCTGGGAGGAGCTCCCTCCAGCTCACCTCTAGTTTAGGGTGGGGGAAACACACCCTTTGCCTTTTCCTGAGGGTATGGCCTTGACCCAGGAAACAGCATGAGCTGAAAAGGATAGGCTGGTTTGGAATGGGTCCAAGTGGGTCCTAGCCACTTGTTTCTGGACTGCTGAACCAGGTAGAGGTGGGCATTTGTAAAAAAAGGAGAGCAGGGGAGACAGCTGCTAAAAATAGGCACTGTCTTGGGCAATACCAAAGCAGTATTGCCCAATGTCTGGACATTTGTGTTCTACTTTAGTGATTTTTTGCTGAATCTCTTTAATGTCTATGCTGTTGTTTACTTAATCTTTCTTAAAATTGACTCTGTACATTTACTTACATATTATGTCTATTCTTTTTAAAAAAAAATTTTTATTTATTTATTTATTTATTTATTTATTTGGAGATGGGGGCAGAGAGAGGGAGAGAGAGAGAATCCCAAGGAGACTCCATGCTGTCAACACAGAACCCGATGTGGGGCTCAAACGTGAGATCACAACCTGAGCTGAAATCGAGAGTTGAACACTTAATCAACAGATATCTAGGTGCCCCTCATCTCTATTCTTAGGCAATAATATCAGTGAAATCATGGGCAAAGTATATGGGTTCTTTCTAATAAGTACATACTATGAACTAACTTTTCTTTTCTTTTCTTTCTTTCTTTCTTTCTTTCTTTCTTTCTTTCTTTCTTTCTTTCTTCTTTTTCCTTTCTTAGAGAGGGTTGTTGATTGCATTAAGAATGGGTAAAGGAAGGAAAAAATAGGCCCAGTGTTGAGATCCTAAACTCAAATTCCACAGGATGCCTCCCCTTCCTGAATTTTGTACCAGTGTCCAAACAGGTCAACAGGGAAAAATCAATGTCCTGGTATTTTGCTCACATACTAGGAACTTTAAAAAGTGTATCTGCATGATCTTTTAATCATCTCATGTAATAATAGCTAAGATATGCTGAGTGTTGTGGGCCAGGAGCTATTCCAGTCCCTTCATGGGCATGAATTTGTTTAGTCTTCATGGTGAGGTAGGGAGGCAGAGGAGAATAGCACTAATGACTTCTATTGCTGTGTGAGGATTAGATGGTTGATATATGTGGCGTGTTCTGAACTGTGTCTGCTGGGGAGAAGACACATGTGAATGGGTGCTATTATTATTGTCATTATCTCCATTTTACAGATGGGAAAGTGAAGGCGGGTATAGGGATATTAGCTTGTGCATCAGGAACTGAGCTAAGGCTAAGCCAGGACTCAACCCAGACACTGTGTCTAGAACCCAGCCTCTGATCCATCATGTTGCCCACCTTCCATGTTTATAAAAGAACAACAGAAGGACCAGAGTCCAACCTACCTACAATGGGTGCTGGCCGGCCATCACTTTGATGCAAAGGGGTGGGGCATGGTGCTCACTTCCCTGGCCAGTGAAGGAAAGGCGAGGTGTTTGTAGGGGAGCAGGGGTTGGAGGAACCGGAGACCTGTTCAGAGAGGCCAGGACCATACCTGCTAAGCTGGTCCGTAGACCCTAGCCAGCGACAGCCAGGGAGGATATTGTGTAGAGCTGAGAATGAGTCTCTGTCCATTCGGGACACAGTCTCTAGAGAACCAATTTCCCTTTGCCATTCCTGTAGTTCAGTACCAACTGCTCTAGCTTTGAGCAAAGGCATGGATGAAGAATGAATTGCCTGCATATTCTGTGTGCTTACCCCTGAAGCAAGTGGGATGGGTTTTGGAATCCAACCTGCTCCAGAAGTATGCAAGGCCGGACTGTCATAAGGAGGATGGAAATGTGGTTTTTGATCTCTTTGAAAATAGTCTGTTTTGGGGCACCCCAGAGGACTTCATTTACATATGCCCATGTCGATTTGGTAAATAACACGATCTCACCTCTTCTTTATGGCAGACTCCTAAAGGACCTCAACCTGACATGGGAACCCAGTGTAAGTGACTCTAGGGACCTGAAGGTGCCTCCCTGCCTGCATCATGTAGTCAGAATTGGAGTTTTCCAGTAATTTAGGTTTCCAGATAGTCCTAAATAATGTACTGCCTATGCTGCGTGAAGTTTTCAAATATTCAGAAAACGTTTTCGCTGTCAGAAAGCCTGCCCTCTCTCCTCTGCCTTTCAGAGAAGAGCATTAATTATAAAACTTCATTTAGAACATGTTTCTAATACAGATTCATCCCAACACATTGAACTAGTTTTATCATTGACTGGCTCCAGGCAGAGTTGTGACATGGGTGAAGTTCGTCAGAATCTCTGCTCCTGCTTACCCCACTTCCTTTCTAGAATTTTACCAAAGATATTATGCTATGGCTGGTCCCTACTGCCAGTGTCTCCCACAATGGCTAATAAGAGTAGCCT
>NW_024412376.1:148100002-148149020 GCF_014898765.1 Herpailurus yagouaroundi | reverse complement strand
AAAAAAAAAAAAAGTTCAGATCTTCAAATAAATTTCAAGAATAGGTCAATGGGTACCCTTATGCCTTTCACCTAGGTTTATGAACTGGTAACACTTTTGCCGTGTTTGTGCTCTGTGTGTGTGTGTGTGTGTGTGTGCATGTGTGTGTCCACCCTTATTTATTTGTTTATTTTTGCTGAAGCATGTGAGAATTACCTGCAGCTTGACTGCTTTAGCAAGCGTCTCCTTCACAACCATCATACGATTGTCACACTTAGTGAATATAGCATGGATAGAGAGCCATTGTTGTCAACGTGTGATGTGGCCATGCTGTCCTTTCTCCAGTTGTCCCAGTGATGTCTTTTATAGCTGTTTCATTTTTTTTAGGTTTATTTATTTATTTCGAGAGAGAGAGTGTAGGAGAGGGGCAGAGAGAGAGGGAGAGAGAATCCGAAGCAGGCTCTGTACCGACAGTGCAGAGACCAACACAGGGCTCGAACTCATGAACCTTGAGATCATGACCTGAGTCGAAGTCAAGAGCCAGATGCTCAACTGACTGAGCCACCCAGGTGCCCCTGGCTGTTTCAGTGTTTAAACATTTTAAATCCAGGATCCAATGAAGGATCACACATTGCATATTGTTGTCTTATCTCTTCAGCCTTCTGTATTCTTCCATAGCCCCCCAGGCCCTCTGTGCTTTCTTCTCAGCATTGCCATGAACTGAAACTGCTCTAAAAACAAATAAAGTCTTATAGTAAATAAATAAATGGAAGAATATCCTAGAACTTCACACCCACGAGGATGGCTGCTCTCAAAAACACAAAAAATAACAAGTATTGGAGAGGATGTGGAGAAATTGTAATCCTTGTGTGCTGTTGGTAGGCATGTAAAATGTAAGAGCTGCGATGAGGAACAGTATGGAGGCTCCTCAAGAAATTAAAATTAGAACTACCATAGGACCTGGTAATTCCACTGCTGGGTATATATCCAAAAGAATTAAAAGCAAAGATTCAGGGATATTTGTACACTCATGTTCATAGCAGCATTATTCATGATAACCAAAAGGTTAGAAACAACTCCTGGGTTTGTTGACAGATGAATGAACAAAATAATTGGGTGAATATGTGTATATATGTATGTAAATATACATACATACATACACACACACATATATTTGGTACATGTAATGAAATATTATTTAGCCTTAAGAAGGAAGGAGATTCTGACACATGGTACAACATGGATGAACCTTGGGGACATTATGTTAAGTGAAATAAGCCAGTCACAGAAGGATAGGTACTTTGTGATCCCACTTATATGAGGTCCCTAGAGTGGTGAAATTCACAGAGACAGGAAGTAGAACGGTGGTTGCCAGGGGCTAGGCAGGGGAAGGGAAGAATGGGGGGTTGTTGTGTAACAGGTGTGGCATTTGAGTTTCACAAAGTGAAAAGAGTTACGGAGATGGATAGCGGTGATGTTGGCCCAATATTATGAATGTATCTAATCCCATTGAACTCTACACTTAAAAATGGTTACAATGGTACATTGTATCTTATGTGTATTTTACCCCAATAATTTAGATCATGTCTAAGAGATATGATTGGGTTTGTCATTTGAACTTGGCTCATCTTTTGCAAAAGACTATTCCAGAATGTTGAGATTAAGTGGCAGTGCAATGTGGTGCAAAGGGGTGTCCTCGTTCCACTGCGTTACGACCCTGTAGCCTTGGCTTGTGAAGCTCTGTCAAACCAGGGCTCTCATCCCTTCAGTCAGACTGTTCTTTCATTTTCTGCATTTCAAAAGATGGCCCTAGGAGACACAGAGGGGTTTCCTTTGCCTTTTATTCCTTCTCACACCCACTCATTCGAACTTCCACCTGCAACACCTTTCATCTACCATCACTCATTAACCTCTGGGGTGATGACAGAAGAGACCTTGCTTTCCTGTGAAGACTCGGTAGGTTATGGGTACCTGGGTGGCTCAGTCGGTTAAGTATCAGACTTCAGCTCAGGTCATGATCTCATGGTTCATGAGTTCGAGTCTCACAATGGGTGAGCTCAAGCTCCCCTTTGAATGAACCCCACTTCTCTCTCTCTCTCTCTCTGCCCCTCATGGGATTCTCTCTCTTCCTCTTTCTCTGCCCCTCACTCACTTGCACTCTTTCTCTCTCACTGTTTTTCAACAAAACAAAACACTCGGTGGCTTATTGCTGCCATGGGGACAGTGGCTCTGATTCCCTTCATTGCTGATCATGGGGCAGAAGTAATGGTACCGTGGGGCCCATCAAGAACAACGTTCTCTTATCTCATTCAGATGTCAAGGAGAAGGGTCTCCCTTTTCTTTAAAAGAAACAACCAAATCAAGGCAGAATGATTTCTAAACAAAGAGGAAGTCCTAACATGGAATGTGCTGGCAGCTCATGTTCTTTCCCTTTGCCACAGAATGTGGCCTCTCCCTTCTAGAGGCACACTGAGACCTCAACACACCTTGTCTGAGAACAAAAGACAGCATAGTCTTTGGCTGTTCCCCACACAGGCTCCCCTAGAGGAGCAAAGTCACTGTGGGTGCGGTCATGGGAAATCACAGCCATTAGGAGATTTTTCTGAGAGCTGCCCATACCCCCGGACAAGTTCCTTGAGCTCTGCTGTTGAGACAATTGTTTCCATCTGCATTTGGTGATAATAATATTTACCTTTCACGGCTCTTGCAACAGGAGGAGGTAAGATATGCAAAATGTTGGGCAGAGAGTAGGCATTTCATATTAATAATAAGGATAATAAGAGCACAGCAGCTACCAGTTGCTAACCAGCTACTCTGTGCCGGGTGCCGTGCTGCACTTGCTATCTGCATGCCCTTATTGAATACAGCAATTCCATTCCACAAGCACTGTAAAATAGTTCCATTTTACATATGTGAAAACCAAGTTTTGACCCATTAAAATGGCCAAAATCTGGAACACTGGCAACACTAAATGCTGACAAGGTTGCGAAGCAAGGGGAACTCTCCGTCACTGCTGGAAAGAGTACAAAATGGAATAGGCACTTTGGGTGACAGTTTGGCAGTTTCTGGCAGAACTAAATATACTCTTACCGTTCCATCCAGCAATCATTATCCTTAGTATTTACCGAAATGAGTTGAAAACTTATGTCCACACAAAAACTTGCATATGGATGTTGATAGCACAGCCTTATTCATAATTGCCAAAACTTGAAAGCAGCCAAGATGTCCTTTGGTAAGTAAATGGATAAGGGAGCTGTGGCACATCCAGGCGGCGGATGATTCCGTGTTAAGAAGAGAGGAGCTCTCAAGCCATGAAAAGATATGGACGACACTTAAGGGCATTATTACTTAAGTGAAAGAGGTCAATCTGAAAAAGCTCTATCCCATATGATTCCATACCATATGACATTCTGGAAAAGGCAAAACTGTGGAGACAGTAAAAAGGTCAGTGACTGCCAGGGATGGGATAGAGGTGTAGAGGGGGAGGTGAACCGGTAAAGCACACAGAGATTTTAGAGCACTCAAACTATTTTTTTTTTTAAATTTTTTAACGTTTATTTATTTTTGAGACAGAGAGAGACAGAGCATGAACGGGGGAGGGTCAGAGAGAGGGAGACACAGAATCTGAAACAGGCTCCAGGCTCTGAGCTGTCAGCACAGAGCCCGACGTGGGGCTCGAACTCACGGACTGTGAGATCGTGACCTGAGCCGAAGTCGGCCACTTAACCGACTGAGCCACCCAGGCACCCCCACTCAAACTATTTTGTATGCTACCATTATGGCAAATATGTGCCATTATATATTTGTCAAGACCTATAGAATGTACTAACACCAAAAATGAATTGTAGGGTAAACCATGGACTTGGAGCAATTACGACGTGTCATTGTAGGTTCATCCTTGGTAAAAAAATATATATATATATACCAAGGGGGCCGGTGATGCTGATAATGGGGAGGGGATACATGTGTGGGCATAAGGAGTATGTGGCACATCTCTGTATATCCCTCTCAGTTTCGTTGTGAAGCTAACGCTGTCCTAAAAAAACAATAGTCTTAAAAACAAAAACAAACAAAAAAAACCCCACCTGAGTCTTCAAAGAATATGTTTCTACCTAAGCCGCATTGAGAAAAAGTAGGAAGGTTTCAGATCAAGGGCTGGTTGCCTGACTCTGGAACCAAGTTCCTAATTTCTTAGTTGCTTTGCTTCATGTCTCTTCAAAGAAGTGAAATACAGGTAGATATTCTTTTCCAGGGAAGTTGTACGGAGGAACTGGGCATAAACTCTCGAGATCTGTGTTCATTCTGGGAACTTGGGGAGGTCATTTTCCTCTTTGGAATTCCATCTTAGAATTTCCTCTTAGAATTTCCATCTGTAGAATGCTAAGAATAGACTCAACACCCTGCCTAGCCCGGGACCGATTCTGATTGCTTTTGCCACTTCACCTGTTCTGGGAAGCCCCCTTTGTGACAGTCTTCGTCAACAGCATCAAGTGGCATTTATTGTGGATCTAGAAGGCTCTGGCAGGCTCTGGGCCAGAGGGTGGTTGCAGTGAGAGAAGATGAAGCCTGGCTTTGAAGAGAGGATAATGCAGACAGGAGTACGGATTTGAACCTGCCTTGTCGCTGGGTGGCCTTGGGCCAGCCACTTAACCTTTCATTAACGTGTGAGAAGAGCACAGTGGCCACCTTTCCAGGCTGTGAGGGCCCGAGGGATTGTGTGTGTAGGAGCACTTTAAGACTAGAAAATAAAGATATAAGCTGTTCTTTTTTGCTTTGTTTTGTTTATCTTTGAGAGAGAGAGAAGGAGCGTGTATGTGCGTGCACAAAGAGGGGAGGGGAAGAGAGAGGGGGGACAGAGGATCCAAAGCGGGCTATGCACTAATAGCAGTGAGCCTGATGTGGGGCTCAAACTCAGGAACCATGAGATCGTGACCTGGGCTAAAGTCAGAGGCTCAACCGACTGAGCCACCCAGGTGCCCTGAGATATGAGCTGTTCTTAATCATGTACCTGCTCTTTTTTCTGTGATGCAGACAAATCACCCAGGTGTGACTTGACCAAGTTCGGAGAGCCACATCAGAACTTTCAGATCCCTTTTGACTCTGGTTTTGATCTCAGGAGAGCAAGCTGTGCTCCTGCTGCAGGTTCACAGGGCCTCTTTTCTCTTGCTTGAACAAACCCCAGGGCCTTTGCATGGCCGCCTGAACACCCTTTTCCCATTAGCGTTGCTTGCCCTCTCACTTCATTCAGGTTCTGCTCAACCTGAACAGAGGAATCTCTGACTTATTTAATATACACCCCCACCACCCCGCCCCACTGCCCACCCATCGTTTTAACTCAGAATTTATAGCATTTAGCTCCACCTAACACATCATATATTACTCATTACTCTGATCCTTTCCCCAGAATGTAAGCTCCATTAGGGCCTGCACTTGTCCCCAGTGCCTGGCATGGAGTTATTTCTCAGGAAATATTTACTAAATGGATCGAAGAGACAAAGGAGCTGATTTAATCTTACTTCAGCATCAGAGCAGACAGGCAGGGCCAGTTTTTTGGATCTGGCGGGGTTGCTTAGAAGCTGTCTCCTCCTTCGAACCCTTGTGTCTAGGTTTCTGGAATGAGAAGGCAGCACTGCATTTGGACAACCACAGCTTTTCCTCCAAGGGTGTTGACTCTGCATCAGTTTTGCATGGCTCTATGACATCTCTAATCTCTGACCATCCCACAAGGCTGTTCTAGTTAACTTTCCATTCAGTCATCAGCCATCTCCTCCCCTCCGCGATCCTTCCCATATTTACCAATTAATACCACACTTATTAATTCCCTACTGTGAGCCTAGAACGACGCCAGCAGCTCTGGACAATTTAGAGAAATGACAAGTGACTCTTCGCCCTTAAGTAAAATAGAAGCAGCTCTGTGACTTGCACAAGTCACCTAAACTCCCTATGCCTCAGTTTCTTTATCCAAAAAGGGGAGGTGATGACGGTACTTCCTTTCTAGGGTAACACAAGTTTATGATGGGCGAGCTTGGCACGTGGCTACCGCTTGATAAGCTTTAGCTGTTTTGTTGGGTTGTACAGTGGAAAGTGAAATAACAGCATGCAGATTGATGGCTCAGAGTGGTATCTATACACACGCGAACACCCCGTATACCTGGGTAGAATGCAAAGAGCAGGCGCTTTGGGGCCATCGGACCTGGGGAAGAATGCCCGCTTGTCACCAGCAAGCTGTTCGATCCTGAACAACCAGACCTTCCAGGACTCCAGTTTCCTCTTTTATAAAACACAGATCCGAATTTTTGCGGTATAGACTATTCATGAAGATTTACCGAGATGCCCCTTCTTTGCCCCATCAGTGCCCATTGCTGTTCAGAAATCCTGATGCGAAGGCAAAGCCTGTCCTTATTGAGGTGGGAACTGGATATGAAGTCAGTACCTCCCCTGGGGAAATCAGGAAGGCTCCGTGCAGCAACAGGGCTTAAAGTTTTGATAAAAAACAAAACAAAACAAACAACCAACCAAAAAAAAAAAACCTAAGAAAATGTGCTCTATTAAAACAGGCAAAAAGGCAGAGGCTAATGGTATATTTAGAGAATGTGGTAACCTCTGTGTTATGAAGATATTCATCCTATAAGCTGATGTCATAGGATTCTGGAAACACAATTATGGAGAGGGACGGGGTGACGGGAGGAGGTCTATAGCTCATTGTAGAAACCCTTACACCATCCCCCCAAAAGCCATCCCACCTCTACTTGAATGCCTGCATGGCGGCCAATTCACTGTCACATGAGGTAGGCAATTTTGCTTTCGATCAGTTCAGCTCTCAGATTTGCCCCAAACTCTTCCTTCTTTTTGACTTCCACCAATCTCTGGCAAAGCACATTTTCTTGGGGCACTTGGGTGGCTCAGTCAGTCAAGCGTCCGACTCTTGGTTTCAGCTCAGATCATGATCTCATGGTTCATGAGTTTGAGCCCCACATTGAACTTTGTCCGGCAGTGCAGAGCCTGCTTGGGATTCTCTCTCTCCTCCCCCTCTCTGCGCCTCCTCTCTTCTCTCAATAAATGCACTTAAAATTTTTTTTTAAAAATACATTTCTTTTCAACGTTTATTTATTTTTGGGACAGAGAGAGACAGAGCATGAACGGGGGAGGGGCAGAGAGAGAGGGAGACACAGAATCGGAAACAGGCTCCAGGCTCTGAGCCATCAGCCCAGAGCCCGACGCGGGGCTCGAACTCCCGGACCGCGAGATCGTGACCTGGCTGAAGTCGGACGCTTAACCGACTGCGCCACCCAGGCGCCCCTAAAATTTTTTTTTAAAAATACATTTCTCATTTCTTCTCCCTCTGACTTGGCAGGGATTGAATTTTAATGGTAATCTACTAAGCAGAGTATTTTACAGTGTTTAATAGTAGGCTAGTATTCAGACAAATCAATACTAGTAACAGTTTAAATTTAACAAAATAACAGTGCACTGGTGATTCTCAGCACTGTCTGCAAGGCAGAAGGGTTGCACCAGTGGCTAACCCTGGCCACGATAACAGGAATAGTATTTCTCAGTTACAATACATTTTGCAGTATTGTGTCTCAAGTCTAGTTCATTTCATCAGGATCATTGAGCATCTTACCAGGTTGTGGGAGGAGGTCAACCCAACATAAGCCTGCACAGTGGCTTTCTCTTTCTGTTGCTATTATCACTGTTTAGAACTCCGTTCCAAAGATGTGCATATAAAATAACGTGATTGATACTTTTAACAAAGCCATGGGGCAGCAAGGAACAGCCTAAACTTGAGCTGGAAAGTCTCGATGCAGGGCTGGGACTAGAGTGTGGACAGTGAAGCACTTGGGGCCCAGACTCCGTGGAGCTGCCCGTCACCCTCGTCCCAGCCCGGCCATCCAGCCGCTTCCAGGTCTGGTGTTTTGTGACTCGGTGCATACAAATGAGGTATGTGGTCTTACAAGTTACCACCCGGGAAAGCTTCACTTTCAAACAATGCTCCCACTGTTCACATTTAGGGACTCTTTCTCGAGAATGACCTTCAGAGCCCACGGTGCATTTCTGATGTCAGCACACCCTTGAAGATGGCAAATCTTAATCTTCTGGAGGTGGATTTGATGTTTGGAAATAGACAAAAACCATTTGTGGTCGAATCTGGAGACTAGTACAGAGTAGACAAGTCTTGCAATGCTGTTTGGAATCCCAAGTAGATTTTGAGGAGTGTCTTGTAAACTGGCCTTGAAGGGAGTCTTCAAGAAGGACTTGCAGAATGTGGTTGGGCTCTTGCAACCCCTTCCAAGCTGAAACCTATCTCTGAAGGTAACCACTGTGAAGACAACACTCATTCTGTTATGAAAGTTTTGGAGTGTTTGCCCCAAAAGTCACTCTCTCTCAAGTCAAACTTTGTGTTATTAAGTTATAGTAGAAAGAAACCATTCGACTTATCTCCAGCCTTTTTTCTTAAAGGTTAGAAGTCTGGAGAGATTACATAAGAATAACATATTACAAACTATAGATGTATTTGCTTTAAAATTCAAGGAGTAGACCCTCAAGAGAAATTGGACAGAACTGAAACATCTTAACTTTTAACTTTCCCAACATTTCTCTTCGGGTTCCATAGAACGTTTAGTGTTCGGGAAACCCTAAGTAAAGAGTCCTTCTTGGTTAAGTCATCCGGGTGCAAGCATTTGCTGAAGTACTCTGAAGGACTTAAAGACAGATGGGAGAGGGCCCTTGGGATATTTCTATGACTGATCTAAAAATCTTAGTTGGCAGAGAAATGAAGGAAGAACTGGAGAGCTTGCCTTCTGACCGGTAAGACGGTTCCAAGAACGCAGACTCATTGACTTCTACTGTGGTCCTGCAGCTTGGGCCCAAGGTGGAAAAACCAAACTCATGAATTTCACCCCTTAGGACCACCCTCATTTTGCACTGGGCTCTTAGCCTTGCCAGATTTCCACTAGCCCATTTACAAGCCCTTGTCCCGGACCTCTTATCCATCCCTGGTGGGAAACCAGCAGCCTCAGACTTCAATCGCTGGAGTTTGGTGCCAGCTTTTTCCAGGCCTGAGTCCCGTTGGCCACTTCCCGGCAGCGTGGCCTCCAGGCAGAAGTAGCCTCCAGCTGTGTGTCTCTCCCATTTGAGTTTCCAGGAAACCATCTGGTTCAAGCCTTCAGAGAACTGCAAGCTTCTAAACCCTCTTATTAGTCTGTAAGTTGGAGCCTCGGGCACACATTTATACTCCCTGATAATTAATTATTTGATAGCAGAGTTATTGCTAATTGTTTTATGGCTTTGCAACTCTGTGTGGTGGCTTAGAAGCAGTTCTAAGATAAAAGAAAATCATGTGCCTTCCCGATATTTTGAGAAAAGGAATTATGTGTGAATAGAGGGAGTGGAAGTGTGAAAAGTCCAAAGGTCTATGCTTGGAGGGGAAAGGGGAAGAGTACAAACACACTTTGAGCACCTACTGTGGGCTGGGCACTGTCACATGAATTTCTACCTTGTTTTTGGTTTTTTTTGACCCACTACTATTAGAAGTTAGGGGTAGTAGCTTGGCGGAGACTCAGAGAGGTTAAGGAATTTTGCACAAAGCCGCAGAGCTAGTGAGGGGCAGAGCAGCAGTGTTAACCCTGAGTCCGACCAAGAACGGGAGCTGTGGAGACGTGGGGGAGGAACAAGTGTCGGCAGTGGAGATGGGCGGAAAGTGGAAAGGACTATCTTCTGTGGAGGCAAGCGTGTCTCGGGAGGTAGGACGCTTTGGGAGAGGAGCCCAGGGCAGAGGTGGAAAGCGAAGGGCACTGAAGCCAAAAGGAACGGTCCTTTAGTCGTTATTTCATTCAACAAGCATTTGCAGTTTCAGCTGCTCTCTCTGGTCCGGAGCCTCAGCTGCAGAGGGTGAAGCGGTGGGAGCAGAAGTAAAGAGCTATCTGATACGCAGGTCAGCATTAAAGCCCACTTACAGGGTGTGCGTATGGGGCCTCCGGTGGTGCCGAGATAAGGGCTACACAGAGGAAGTTAAATAGATGTAGTTGTTGACCTCTAGCCCTTGACCTCTAGTAGCAGATTAGCAGAATCAGAGCTCTCTACTTCCTGGCTAGGTGAGGTAGGGCAAGTTACTCTGGGCCTCAGTTTCCTCACCTGTAAAAGGGGGTAAAAAAAAAAAAAAAGTACCTCCCTGTTGTATGTGAACACTTATTTTGGGGCATGAGCTGAATTCTGTGGCCGATAGCCTAGGGTGGTTCCTGGGCTATCTTCCCCACGCTAACCTGCAGTAGGAACTTAACGACTTTTACACCGCAGACTTAGTCCACTTCACTCATAGCACCATGACGGAAAAGGAGGGTGTGTGTGTGTGTGTGTGTGTGTGTGCGCGTGTGTGCAGGTGCAAGTCTCTACAGCAGAGCAGGGTAGAAAGCTGAATTCTGGACACAAAAAGTCCAGATCTTATGGTTCCCTATCTATTCTGGGCTGGCGAGATGTGTGGAATCAATCCCTAGACATACCTCAGGGCAACGTTCTACGGTGGAAGGTAGACCCTTAGGGAAAATGTGCCGTTATCCCTCTTCTGGGCATCTCTTGGTGTCCTGCCCCTCAAGGAAGCCATGCCCGGGTGTGTTCTCTCCTGCACCGGCAGCAGATAGGCCAGAGTTTCTGGCCACAGCCCCTGCGTTCTGCTGTAGGGCTGGTTGACTGGGGCCCTGTGAGTGGGGCTGCGTTGCTTTCCTCTGCTGTTCGGACTGAAAAATTCTCTGGGCCCAGGTTGGAAATTTGGGTCAGCTCTGAGGAGGACCCAGACGGAATCCCAGGCTCCACCAAGAATCAGGACTCTGTGGGTGACAATGAACTTAGGATTGTGTCTAGTTCAGTCACCCACTGGGGCACCCCTGTGAAGGACCCTGGATTATGTTACCTTAACCTGACTGATTGCTCAAAGGACTCTGGTTTGGCTTGGCCCTTGCAAGTGCGGCTTCCTCTGCCTCATACACCCTTCTGCTTCCTCCTTGAGTGATCACAACCCTTCCTTTAAGCCTTGGCTTAGGCACCACTTTCTCCAGGAAGCTCTCCATGATTTCCTCAAGACGGGATTTGCTTCACCTGCTCTGTGGTTCCCTCTACCCACAATTTCCTCTGTTAGGCCACACAACATCATAATGTACTTGTTTATTTAGTGGTCTGTTTCTCCTTCCAGACTGTAGCCCTGGAGGACAGAGACTGAGTCCGTCTTGTTCACTCCAGTTGTCCTAGTGCCTAGACTGGTGGGCTCATAGTAGGTGCCCAGTGAATTCTTGTTGAAACAAATGAGGAGCGGGTGCAGGTTGAGTCTCTGGGCTTGAAGCAATAGAGGTGCCCTAGAACAGTGCAGAACTTTGGGGAGAGGACAGACAAAAGGACAGGGTCCAGAACACCCTGACTCTGTCCCCTCTACCTGGTGTTTGTTTTTAAGCAGTTTCTTATTTGGGGTTCCCAAGCCTTGGACATTGTGGGTCGGCTTTATCAGGGTTTGTGTTGAGCATGTTTGGCTACAAGGAGCAAAGATCCTTTGGAGTCCTCTATTCCTCACCTGCCCCCCCCCAAAACCACTCCCCCCTCAAAAAAAAAAGGAAGAAGACCTAATCTCAGGTCTATATTGTGCAGTGATTGATGGAGACAGAATCTCCTGGAAAGTTGAGAACTGGAATGGCAGCGGGGTCCAGGCTCCCTAAGAATAGATCTGCCGGGCATCTGTATCCAAGATGGTGCCTGGGACCTCTTGCATTTAGAAATTCATGGATCTTCACTTTAGAGTTGCACGGTCAGTGATGGGGCTCTCCCTGTGTGCCCATTCCTCTCCGTCTCCCTGTGTCTGATCGGGGATACGCTTTCCCAAGAGAGGCAAGCATTGGTCCAGATCATCAGGTCATGCCAAGCATAGACGTAGGCTTCAGGTCAGCTAACAGATTGACTATCCTGAGGGTAGGATCCATTCTGGGTCCCGTGAGTTGTAGTTTGGTGAGGGCAGGGGAACACAGAAGGAAGCAGGGCCATAAGGTAAAAAAAATGTGGTTTCCCCCATGCCTACAGGAGCTGAAGGTAGATGGGCTCAGGAAACATGCCCAGTATAGCTGGTTAGACCAAACTTTTACTCATCTCCCTGCTCCGGGTTCCTCTCTGAGGCTAGAGCTGCAATACAAATTTTACCCACATAGTCCTCAGTCCCACATCATAAACATCAGAATGTAGTATTTATTGCCTTCCTACAGACTGGGTGTCAAGATGAAAAAGAAATAATAATTCTAAATCTCACACGAGGGCTTTGGAGATCAATGAGGTAATCTGTATGAAATAGTTTGGGCTCCCAGGGAAACAACATGTGGCATAAATTTAGCCTTTTTCACTAGATGTCCCCCATGCCAATAACTCACCCCAGTTAATGAAAAACTCACTTGGCCATACAGACTGTGAAGGCTGCTCTCTGAGTTCAGAATGGAATATTCTGGCCGGGTGTGGACTTGACCTAACCATGGTCCAGATACTTGTCTCAAGTCTCAGGGCAGGACATAAATAAATGACAGTCACCCATGTTTGGGATCTGCGATACAGTGGCCTGTCTGCATGATGCCTGGGGATCATACCATCAAATTCAGAATGGCTTCCAACTCAACTTCGGATGTCAAGATTCTGTTTTTCTTGTGAATCCAAATAACTGACGTGAGTTAGTTGAAGCAACATGAAAATGCCCAGTTGCCATCGCTGAAAGTCCCCTACCTTGTGCACGTGCCTTGGAGCTCTGCCGTTCTATATAAATTATAGCCGCTCTACTAGGGGTCCATTTATGGAAGAGGCATTTCCGTTTATTGAGTGCCTCCTTTTTGCTGGGAACTAAAACTTTCCCAAAGAGTTGTTAACCCCCATGCTCTCCTACCATCCTCTTTCGAACCCTTTTAAGTCCGGTTTTCACCCTCATCATGCCAGAGAAACTGCTCCGGTTGAGGTCTTCCACGGCCAGTGTGCTCCCACAGCCAATGGCTGCTTCTCTTCCTTCCTGGGATTCAACCTATCAGCAGCATCTGGTCCCACTTAATGTTCTACTCGGCTTCCAGAACACCACATCTTCAGTTCTGTCTCCACTCTCCACGACTCCTGGGGTGCCATTTGCCTTGATCAGAGTTTGGCAAACTAGAGCTTCTGGGCCAAATCCAGGTTGCCACTTTTTTTTTTTTTTTTTTTGGTAAATAAAACTTTATTGGAGCACAACTATGCCCATTCATTTGCATATCACTTATGGCTGCTTTCATGGTACAGTGGCAGAGTTGAGTGGTGGCCACGGAGACCAGATAAAGCTGAACATATTTATTATGTGGCCCTTTATGGAAAAAGCTTGCTGACCCCTGGCATAGACTCCTTGGGGACTTTGGTTTTTCCTTTTACCTTACCTGCCACTCCTAGTCTCCTTTGATTCTTGTCCTCATCTCCTTGACCTTTAAGACCTGGAGTCCTTGAACTCTTCTCTTCTCTGTCTATACTTAGTCCCTGGCTGAGCAGAGCCGAGCCCATGGGCACATATACCCAACTGTTGACTCTGAATCTCCACTTGCTCGTCTAGTAGACTTCTCAAACTTCAACACGTCCAACACTAGCCTGATTTCTTCTCTGCAAGCCTCCCCTCCTGCAAGTTCCCTCTGTTCATTTAGTTGCAACTCCGTGCCTCCAGGTGCTCAGCCCAAATACCTGAAACAACCATCACTGCTTACCTGAGGTGTTTTCAGTGGCCTCTGACTGGTCTCTCTGCTCTTGCCCCTTCCAGCTTCTTCTTCTTGCAACAGACAAGGTGAGATCCTTTCGAAATGGAAGCCAAGCATACCCTTCCATTGGCTTCCCAGCTCAGTCAGCGTCAAATCCAGATCTTCTTTTCTGCCTCCTCCCACTGCAACACCTGTCCGACTTGATCTTCTTTGCCCCACCTGGCTCACTCTGTTCCAGCCATGGTGTTCTCCATGTTACATGAAGGCAACAAGCAGGCTCCTGCCCCAGGATCTCTTTCCTGCTGCTCCTTCTGTAGGAACCTTCTTCCCCCAGACATATGTATGACTCACTGCCTCGTGTCTCCTTACCATGCACCATTCCTGATCTCCTAAACAAAAGAACAGCCTCGCTCCCACTCCTTCCTGCCCCCCACCCAGCATCACCATCTGATGTACCCTGCCTTTATTTGTTTACATGTTTGTTGTTCATCTTGCCCCTCTTGTTGTGAGCTTCACAAAGGTAGACCTTTGCTTTGTTCATTGTGTATCCCTATTGCCTAGAATAGGGCTTGGCACATAACAGGTGCTCGATAATTATTTAAATGTCTTTTACTTCTTACAACTCTGTGAACCCTGTTTTACAGCTCAGAGCATTGAACCTTAGAGAGATCAAGGGCCTTGCACAAGGTCAGCTGGGGTAGGGGTAAGGCAGAGCTGGAATTTGTACCTGGAGCTATCTGACCGCAGAGTCGGTGTTTATTGGCAAGTATGTGATGGTCTGTCTATCAAGTGGCTCTGAAGATTGTGTTGTGGAAAGATAGTTGCTCCCAGAGTCATAAAAGATTCCAGGATACATTGATAACTTCTTGTGAGTCTTTGTCTTTCTTATCATATTTATGCTTTTGGTTCTGATCACCCTTTTGGGGTGTGTATGGGTGAGTCCTTTAAATTGGCCCTAAAATAAAATTTCCATTGGTTACACCATCAGGAAGCTTTCCCACATCTTATTAACCTGCACCATCAGTACGCTGGTTTGGAATTTAGCAGTCTTTTGTGGAAGACCAAATGCCTGGAATTTTAAGGGTTTTCCCCCTTCCCGTTTGCCCTTTTGCCCCTCTCTAACATAGTTAATGAGCTCTAAACATACGCTTAAGTGGAACAGAGTAGTTTCTAATTAAAGAAAGTTGTGCTAGACTTAGATTTGAATACTTTTTTTTTTTTTTTTTTTGTAGAAAACAACTAATAACTTATTTCTGAGCTTGAAACCAACCATCCTTCCTCCCCCCTGGCTCCTTCCTTTCTTCCACCATCCCTCCCTCCCTTCCAGTCTTCTAAACTCTGGTTTCCAGAATTGTGGGTGATCTCATTGTGCAGTGCTTTTCTTCCACTTCCTATGTGATAGCGTGAAAGTCTCCTTCTTCACTGTGGCCTGAGAAGAGGTCCCTGGGCTCCGAGGGGGAGGAGAGGTGCCACACGGGTGAGGGGGCCAGGCACCCAGGCTGAGGTGCCTCAGGAGCAGCTTGGTTCCTATCCCACTGCTGATTCCTGCATCCTGTGCAGAAAGTTCGGCCATGCTTCCTTCATGCCTTACCACTGTCAGCCGGGGCAAGGCCTTCCCTTCCTTTCTGGTCACTTCCGTCATCTGTCACCCTTGTGCTTCCGGTTCATTGCTGGCATCCTCTTCCCCTCACACCCTCCCCGCTCGGGTTGGGGTGGGTGTAGCACGTAGAACCCCCAGGGCAGTGGCCTGAGAAGGTGCATTAACACCCCTGCCCTAGCACCGCGTGGCAGCCTCATACCAACAGCCCTGGACAAACAGGCTGTCATTGTCAAGCTCTGCTCTGGAAGTTTGCCTTTAACCCCATCCCCCCGCGCCCACCCCCTTCTCCTAGCCAGTGAGGTATGGTTTGGTTTTTGATCTGTTTGCAAAGTGTTTTAACGTCTTGAGAGATTTGGAGATCACAGGGGTCATGTGAGAAAGGAGGATGTCAGGAAGAGATTAGGCCCCCACCCAGAGCCCGATGCAAAGCTCCATGTCTGTTCTCCTCATCCGTCTTGCTCTTAATTTCAGACACAGAACAGATGATTCAGGAAGTAGCTTTTTGTTATCCCCTCCTTAGAGTTTTCTAGACTCTTCTCTCCTCCTCTCCCTGTCCTAGCAACATTTCTCCCATTGGCTCTGTGACTGATGTCAGGAGGCAACATGACAGAGTACTCAGCAGCCCAGGTTCGAGTCCTGGCCTGGCCACACACCTGATGTGTGACTCTGGGACAGACGCCCTTCAAACCCCAGCATTGGAAGGTGGAGATGAGGAATCCCAGCCCACCCTCCGGAGGGCCTTGGAGGATTAAATGAGTGCCTGCCCATCGCTGAGACCAGGGCACTGCCATTGCTGCTGGTGTGGTTGATACTATTGTTAGTGAAACAGCTGAATTTCCCTCCAGAAGATTGGCAGGTAGAGAGAAAGCCTCCAAGCTTTCGTGGCCTCCTGGGAGAACAGGCTTGAACATTTGAACAGAATCAAAGCTGCTGCTTTGTTGGGGAGGCGTCTAGGCTCGGGCTATAAACACTTATTTATTATGCATGATTACAAGGTATTTAATGCATCATCGTTGTTCATAGTCACATGGCTTCCTTCCCTTCTTCATACCTGGAGACGAGAACCTGTAATTGTCTTTTGATCAGTGACTCAATCTAGAAGTCCCGTCCCTCCCTGAGCTTTCAGTTTTGAGAGACTAGGAATCACGGTCTCTGGGATACGTTATCAGACACGCAGTAGGTGCCCCTCCTCTGGGCTAAGCACACTACACACATGATCTTGTTTGGTCTTCCCCACAAACCCAGGAGGGGTTGTTGGGACCGTCACCATGTGTAAATGGGGGCACGAGCCCAGAGAGGTTAAGTAATTTGCCCGAGGCCACACAGCTTGCAGTGGGCCTGCAGCCAGCCCCAGATGAATCCAACACCAAAGCCCCGGCCCTTGCTCACTCCTTCCACCGCATCCTGCTCATTCCTCAAGAAACTCCCCCAGCTTCCACCTGGATTATGTTGTATTCTACTTTCCTCTCTTACCCAGGACCGGCACAACAGATTACTGAATGAGGGTCATCTCCGTAGTCTCAGGTTTTACAAACCACCTCTCCACAAAGTCCTCTCCTATCTTACATTCTTCACACTTCCTAAGGAATTACCTTCTCGCCTTGTTCTTTCAGGGTCATGGTACCCTCCTGGGGGATGGGGGCGGGAAGAGAGCCACAGTGTGGTTCCCGGAAATGCCCCTTCAGTGGACACCTGTGGGTCCTCATCCATAATCACTTTATGAAAATACGTGAGTGTGGTAGGGGATTAGGGTGTCACATCTAGAAGGGGGGCTAGCAGGTGCTGGGGCCCAGCTGCCTCAATATTTTGCAAAAAGGGATCTCCGAATCACATAAAGCCAAGGACTACATTTTACAAATGAGGAAAGGGTGGTCACGGTAGGATGGGGTCGAAGGGGGTGCACCTGCCAAGAGGGAGAGGGGAGGAAAAATGACCTGCAGGAGCAGGCGAGGTAGAGGCAGGACCTGAACCCAGGACAGGCTGATGCAGCTGAGCAGCTCAGGAGGTCTTGGGGGCCTCATGGGGCCCGAGTGCCTATTCACATCAGGCCGAGTTTTGCAAAGGGAGGTGGGCTTGGGGCCTGGCTGGGAAAGGTTCACCGCTCTGGGGCCAGGGTTCCAGGAGAGGGGGCCCTGCCTCAGGTCTGGGGCAGAAGATACAGAGAGAAGTTCAGGTGAACTATTGTGTCCCCATCCCCACCCTGCCCAGGGCCTGAACGTAGGGGTCTCAAGTTTTGGAATCCCCTGGGGTGCTTGTTAAATTCAGATTCCTGGGCTTCTTCTCTTGAAATTGAGATTAATACTTTGGGGATGAAGACATCTGCATGTTTTAAATGTTCATTTACTTATTTTGAGAGAGAGAGAGAGAGAGAGGGTGGGAAGGAGAGAGAGAATCCCAAGCAGGCTCTGTGCTGTCAGCACAGAGCCCAACGCAGGGCTCGATCCCACAAACCATGAGATCATGATTTGAGCCCAAATCAAGAGTCAGATGCTTAACCGACTGAGCCATCCAGGCATCCTGACATCCGCACTTTAATGAGAGCTCCTGGAGGCTCTGAAACAGACATCCATAGGACGCATTTGGAGAAACACTGACCTAGGTGGATGGTTGTAGCTTAGAAAAACTTGAAACCTGCTCCTGGCTCCCAGGACCCCCTACGGTCCGCCAGTCATCCCCTACTACTGGTTGTTGCTGGGCCCTCTTGCTTCTACTGTTTGGGGGGAAAGACAAGTTCATCCCTGGACCTGGCCACTTGCCTGGGCGGACAGAGCAATGTAGAAGATGCCAGAGTGAGGGGAAGGGGCTGACCTTGGAGGACCATATCTGCCTGAGAAATAGCCACTCTGTCTGGTCCAGGGAGCTGAGGGAGGAAGCCCTGACTTGGAGGTCCAAGATGAGGGCTCTGGCTCCGCGTCTTCCAACTTACCTCCCCAAGCCTTAATGCCCTTATCTATCAAATGGGTCAACATGTATTTTTGGTTTAGAGCATCACTGAGCAGATGCCATAAAGAAATGTATGCAGAAGCATTAAGTGCTGCAAGTGACAAGTTTGATGAGGGGAAAATCACGTCTCCCAATGATGACAGACATTTCAGAGCCCTCCCTGAGTGCCAGGCACAGTTCCTGGAGCTTTACAAGTACACACTCTACATCAGTTAGGGTCTCAAGCCTCCTGTGACTAGTTGCTACTTGAATGACAAGTTAGTATACCCTGTGAAGGGAGAAGATTAGCATGTGACTTGTGGTTGGGGGGGTGGGGGAAGAAAGAGTCATAGGTCAGTGGTTCTCAACCTTGGCTATACAATGGAATCTTCTACAGGAGCTTAAAAAATACCCAAGCCTGTGTCCCAGCCCCAGAGATTCTGATTTAACTGATCTGGATGTGACTTGTGCTTTGAGATGTTTTTAGAGCCCCCTGGTGATTCTAATGTGCAGCTGAGTCTGGGAACCTCTTTCCGTCTCCCACACCACATGACACTGCCCTGTACCCTGAACAGAGACAGCCTCTGACTACTAAATCCCTCCTCCCAGCCTGTGAAGTCTGTGCATTACCCCTGAGCAGCCTAGCAGTAGAGGGTGCCCGCTAGGAAAACATGCCCTTCCAGAATCCCAACCTACAACCTCATTTAGGGTTGCCAGATTTAGGAAGTAAAAATATAGGGCAGCTAGTTAAATTTGAATTCCAGATAAACAGAGTAATTTTTTTAAAAATTTTTCATGTTTATTTATTTTTGAGAGACAGAACACAAGTGGGGGAGGGGCAGAGAAGAGAGGCAGACACAGAATCCGAAGCAGACTCCAGCCTCCGAGCTGTCAGCACAGAGCCCGATGCAGGGCTCGAACTCACAAATGGTGAGATCATGACCTGAGTCAAAGTCGGACGCTTAACCGACTGAGCCACCCAGGCGTCCCAAGAGTAATTTTTTTTGTATAAGTATGCCCCAGGCAATATGTGGGGCATACTTATACTACAAATTCTTTCATTATTTATCTGGAATGCAAATGTAACTGGGTGTTCTGTCATTTATCTGGTAACCCAGATTCTCATTCCTAGCAGTCGGGCCTTCCGAAGGGAGAGTATCTGAGGTGAGGGTGTCTGGGCCTGGCTTGGGGCATCCAGTTTTATCAGATGAGGCTGTTAAGAAGGATTGGTTTTCAGGTTCCTTTATTAAAACTGCCCCAGATGGACAGACACAACACCCCCCCTTGTCTTGGCTGTAGAATTGGCTTTCCATGAATATGTTCCACGTGAATGAGCAAACTAGTTTCTCCTCTCCCTGGCACCCGGCAGTGTTGGCCCATGACACAGCCCATCTAGAAGCTGGAAACCTAGAATTTGAACGAGGAAAGACTTTTTTTTTCCCCCCTGGAACCAAGTAACATGAGCCAAACAGCTATATATAAAGTTCGGTAGAAATGTCGTAGATAGCACATTCTAAGAAATGTGACTATCATATGCAGCTGGCACTCACACTATCGGTCTAGAAGTAATACTATCCAATAAAAATAATTGCCGAGTGAAGTCAGGGTGATGAGGCTCTAAACTGCAGTGGTATAAATGACTGTAAATTGCCTGCTCATTTATTAATTTATTTAAAAAAAATTTTCTTGAGCCATCTGGGTGGCTCAGTCGTTTGAGCACCCGACTTTGATGTTGGCTTAGGTCATGATCTCACAGTCGGTGGGTTCGAGCCCCGTCAGGCTCTGTCTACACTAATAGCACAGAGGCTGCTTGGAATTCTCTCTCTCCTCTCTCTTTCTGCCCCACTCGCACTGTCTCAAAAATAAATAAACTTTAAAAAAAAAACACTAAAACTAAAATAAATATAAAAAATTTTTAAAAAGTTCTTGCCCGCCTACTATGTGCCAGGCGTTGGCTGTGCAAAAATGCACCACATCACTCAAGTTGTTCCCATTCTGTTGGGGGAGACAGAGGAAGGAAGGCGATGGCAATGCAACACGGTGACTGCTTTGATGAGGGTTAAGTACAAGCTGCTGTGAGGATCCTTGGAGGAAACTTACCCAGAGGTGGCAGGGAGAGGGTGCAGGAGAGGGTCTCTGGAGGAAGATCTGAAACACAGATATGAATTAGTGGGATAGAAAGGTGTACTCCGAGCAGAGGAAACAGCGTGTGCCAAAGCTAGGAGAGGGGAGAGAATATGGCTTCCTCAGGGAACTGCAAGTTGGGGATATAGCTAGAGGATATGAGACTGGGGAGCTGAGCAAGGGCCAAAGAAAGCATTAGTAAGCATGGAATTTGACGCAAAAGAAAGTCACGGAGAGGTATTTAAGCAGACAAAGCATATAAGCAAAATTGTCCTGACTAGATATGGAGGTTGGGTTGGAAGGGATAAGCCTGGAGGTGGGGAGACCAAGTTGAAGGCTGGTGGAGGCATCCATGTGAGAGATGATGGGGGACCTGCTTAAGGTGGAGGGCAAGAGGGTGGGAAGAGGTGGCTATGCTACAGGAGCTTCATAGAGGTAGGGCCTACAGGACTTGGAGATTCCATTGGACATGAAGGGAAGGTGAGGGGTAAGGGGTAAGGGGCAGTGTCTAGTAAGGCTCCTGATGTGGGAGCTGCATCTAGCAGCACAGTTGTCTGGAATAGGAGATACATCTCCAGACCCAAACTGGCTCCTAAGCTCCAGGCTTGAAGACGTAACTGGCGTCTTACCGATCCTTATGGATGACTAATAGGCTTTTCCTGGATGTGGCTTTAAGGGAGGAAAAATTTTTCCCTCTACCCTCTTAGGTGTTGTGGCCAGAACTCTGCAAATTAAACTGACAAGACAGATTAGGAGGAGGAAAGGCATACACATTTTGTTTGTTGTTAATATTTCAATTTTTGCATGTACGCAAGGATCTCACAGAAAGGGAAGGCAGTTAAGCCTGAGAGCTTATATACCATTTTAACAAAGAGTGAAAAATCTGTGCGGAAGTGATAAGACAAAGGGAAAGCGTTGGGACCTCTGGGGTGCTAAATTGTGGAAAGGTGAGCATATGGCATAAACTCATGGAAGATAAGGGTTCTTCCAGAAAGGGTTGTTGGTGCAGATTCAAGTTGGTAGCATCTCTAGGGATAAGAGTATTCTCCTCCTCCTAGTCCAGGAAAGGAGGGTGGGTACGTCTTTACAAAGGGAAGTTTATGCCCTGCTTTTACATGGAAAGGGGGAGGGTAAAGGGCTTTTCTTGCCACTGCTGTTTCTCACTTGCCTTCAGCTCAAAATAATCCTTATGCCGAAGTGGCATATTTGGGGGTGGCATATTCTGACCCCCTTACGGGGCCAGTACAGAAGGCTTGATCTTAGCCTCCTCCCTCCCATCTGGGCCGCCCTCCCCATCCCTCTTCCTTTGCTTCTTTCCTGCCCAATAATCCCAACTGTGCACCCATCTACTTGACCTCTCATGGATCACACAACCCCTCTGGATCTTAGTTTCAGTAAAACGGAGGCACCAGTGAATTTTCTGGAGCTCACTGTCGAGATCTCTTCCTTTTCTAAAATGTGAAGACCGGGCCTTTAAAAAAGCAGAGTGCTGCAATTACAAGGGAGGGCTTTTAAGTCCATCCAGTGGGCTTTTATCCTGGCTCCCCCGTTGCCAGCTCTTTAATCGAGGACAAGTCACGCCAACCCTCCAAGCCTCAGTTCCCCATGGGATCAACAGTAATATCTACCTAATGCAATTTTTGTAAGGAGATAATTGATTTAGCTTAGTGTCTGGCACATAGTAAGCTCTTAAGACATGTTAGCTATTAAAATATGATCATAATATATTAATAGTAGCCATTATTGTTAGCTATGCACTAGCCAATGTGGTGGGCAGGGAAGTGAGCATAACAGTAACTAACATCTACTAAGCGCCTACAATATGCCGCGAACATATCTATGTTGCACAGAGTTCACTCCTTACATGTTCTTAAGATGGGCTCTATAACGAATCTCTGTTTTATGTCAAGGGAGCTGACGCGCAGAGAAGTTAAGTCACTTGCCCAAGGTCACACCACTAAAAAGTGGCAGAGCTTGGCCTAGGAACCCAGGAAGTCTGGCTTTGTGGACCACACTTGTCACTGTGTGGTACACGGGCCAATCGTGATACACTCAGCATCTTTTTCTGCTTATTTTTTTGCAGAACACTCCAAGTATTTCCACATCTGAAGAAAAAAAAAATTTAGCATTCATTTAGTTTAGATCATGTTCTCCATCAGGATCTCCAGATAACCTGGAGTTACTGGTGTTACTCAAACCGTGTTCCATGGTCCACTACCTCTGTAGCAGTAACATGTTATGCCCTTAGAGGATTCCGTGGCCAAGTGAGTTTGGAAAATGCTAAGCTAAGTAAAGTCGACTTGTTTAGTAAACTGCAGGGCATCTCAGGGACTTTACTTACTTATGTATGTATGTATGTATGTATTTTCAGGGACTTTAAAATGCTAGGGTACACTTTGAATTTCTGGGTGGCAAATTTAAGAGCAGTGTTTCTCAGACACATTTCACCATGGAACCCTTCCTTTTCTTTTCACAGAACATCTCACAGGACTCGTGTTCCATGGAACACACTTTGGGAACTGCTGCTGATGGTGAAATAGATTAATAGAGGGCTAGGAAGACTGAAGTTTGAGTACCTCGTTCAGAGAGACAAAAACCAGAAATCCTATCTAGCTAGAGGTCAGAGACAAGGGCAAACTGAACGTGGATTTTGTCGTGGGGCAGATTTAAATAACCATCCAGGTTCAGAGCATTTGATAACACTGGGCTCACATTCTTACATGACAACAGCTGGTTACCCTGTTTCAATTAGGAAAACGGTCTTCAATTTGCTACCATCCTCCCGACCCCCGGTTCTATTGTGGTTGGCCCACGTCCATTATTTATGTTACATGAAGTGTCTGCGTGCGAGACCCCTGATCCAACTGCATTGTGTAAGCCTCACAGAATCTGGAACAGGGGTTTACACTCTGTAACTGCCACGTTTATTCTCATTGTAAAAGTTACTCATGCTGGCCGTAGAAAACTTGGGAATATAGAAAAATGTGAAAAATAAAACTATTGTGTGTGTGCATCATATCCAAAACTCAGATGCTAACCAGAACCGTTAATCTCCTGGTATATTCCTTCTCGTATTTTTCTCATGTTGGATTACACCCTACATCTTCCCTTATTCAGAGGGCATTCTATTAGTTACTAAGTATGGTTTATTCTGCTCTATTGTAATAGCTGAGTTTCTAAGAAAACTCATTTTCTTAAAAATCAGTTACAATGGGACCAGAGAGGTCAGGGGCTAGAAAGTTTTAGACTCACAATAAAAAGGGTATTTTTCCTGCCCGAATTATCTGTTTTTGAGTTGCTTTCCACAGTGATAAGGGCACAGCTCTAAAAGTTAAACAGTTGAACAAATCCAACATTACATGGTTCAAAAAGGATTGTAATAAAAAAAAAAGTCAAAGTGCATATGAAGGACTTGAATGTGATTTCATTAAATGTGAGAATGGAAAAATGCAACTTTTCTCAATTCACATTTGATAGTGTTACATAATACATAAGTGTAGAGATTTATGTGGCTGATGTGAGTAGAAGCAGACATTTGAATATTTCATCTATATTCCTAAAAGTTCATATCTTCAAAACCCTCTTAGACTGGCAAAATTGGAGACACTCTTAGATTCGCGGCATAAATAGTCACCGTTTGGCACTTTGTTGAGAATCCCAGCATCTTGTAAGTGAGAGGGCTTCTGTGGTCATCCGGCTAGCTGTCTTCTCGAAATATGAGTCCCCTCCACAAAGCACAACCAGTGATTGTCCGTTCTTGGAATGAAAGTCTCTCGTGAGGGGAGACCTAGGACCCCAGAGCTTATCACCAAATGCTTCTTCCCCCCGCTAACGCCGAACTTCTTCTGCCAACTTCCACCCAATCACCCAGTTCCGCTCTTCAAGTGGAAATTCAGTTCTTTTCCATATGGCAGCCTTTGAGTGTTTCAAGAAAGTATTATTTTGCCAAGCAGTTTTTCCTAAGTGAAGCATCTTTAATTTGTTTGAGTTTCTAATATGCCATAGTCTCTAGATGTTTCTAGAAACTCAGAATGATTTCGGGGTTGCATACAATTAAAGGAGTCGAATGAAGATAGCTTTGGCTCAGAGCAAGAACAGGCAGAGGGAGGGAATCTAGGCTACAGCAGGTGCCTCCCATGTCATCTCAGTCAATCTCCACAGCTCCCAGTGAGACAGTGTTGGGCAAGACCAACTCTTCTGCAAGTGACCAGAAACCAACTCAAACTGGCTTCAGTGGATTAATAAGGAACTGAGAATCCCAAGAGTTGATCTTGGCCTTCATTATAATTTGATCCAGGAACTCAAATAATGCTTCTTTTCATCTCCCAGCAATGCAGTCTGCTGAATGGGCTTCATTCTTGGTCCAAAATTTGGCGACTCCCTGTCACTCCAGGTTCACATCCTCCCAAACTCAAGTTTAGCAGGAAAGAGCCCCTGGGGTTCCAATAGAAGTCTCATTGCATCTCATTGACGTTGACTGCATCGTACACCTGCCTTTGAACCAATGGTTGGGGCAGGGAAGTGGGTGATCTTGTTACCCAGGCCTGAGACCCACGTCGACTTCTGAAGCTAAGAGTGGAGCCTCCACCCCAAATGTGTGGACTACGAATGGGGGAGGGGTGGTTCCCCAGAAGGAAGGGTGGCTGCTGTTACCCAAAGGAGTGGAATGAAGCACCGAGGCAGCCGTGTCCACTTACTATTACACTTACTATTATTTTAATCTCCCATTTAGAGACAAGGGATCCAGAGCTCAGAGACAGGAAGCTGTTTGTCCAAGGTCACATATGCAGAAAGTGCAGAATGGGAAATTATGTGGGCGTGGCTGCAAAGCCAACAAGGGTACTTCTGCTGGCCCGAACTGAACCAGAACAACTGTATCTCCACTTTTTCTGATTCAGTAACTTTAGGTGACAAAGTAACTAATTTTAATCCCTGGTTGATAAACTCTCCTGAATCATTTCAGCTAAGCTACACATTTCATCCAGAATTCCTGGCAAAGGTGTTAGAATTTCTCCATGATTGGTCAGTGAGCTCATCAGCATTTTCCCAGAACCTGGGGTCCGTGGCTGCTGGGACCTTAGAAGTTAGTCATCCTCTTCCTCTTGATTTTCATTTCCTGGTAGCAAGTTGACGACTGTCTGTCATGGGCCCTTGTTTGTTACGGACAGCCTTAATGGTATGTTTGGGGATACCAGAGTGGAACCCTGTGATGATCCTGTTCCAAGGATGAGATTTATTTGGTTAGCACACTGTTTTAAGGCATAAATGTGAATGCCTTGGTCACCATGGGCACTAGTCCTTACTACCAAAAAAGCATATTATACGTTAATCTGTCTGTTCTGAAGATGTTTGAAATGCTACCCACAATAGACCTTAGGAAGTTAAACTGTATCTCTTATTAAGAGCAGAATAAACCTATATGGAATCATGCATGAAATATATGCACACATGAAATACCAGCCAGTCATTAAAAAGAATAAAATGAGGTGACCAAATATCAGTACTGGCAAATCTCAAAAACATAATGTTGAAGAACAACAACAACAGCAACAACAAAACTATAGAAGGTTACATGCAAAAGCATGCTGTATGTGGTGTAGGGTTACATAAGGAGTAAAAATACAAACACGTGCATAGACATTTCAAGATGGTAGGCCACTGGGGCAAGAGGAAGGGGCTTTGCATGGGGAAATGGGGTAAAAGGGAAATGAAAAATCGTCAATTTTATTGGTAATGTTTTATTTATTAGGTTGAGTGGTGAACACAGGATTCTTTCTCACCTTATTCTCTCTACTTTGTTTTTTAAATAAAATAATTGAGGGGCTCCTGGGTGGCTCAGTCGGCTGAACACCCAACTTCAGCTCAGGTCATGATCTCATGCTTCATGGGTTTGAGTCCCCCAGTGGGCTTCCTGCTGTCAGTACAGAGCCCACTTCTGATCCTGTCCCCCCCTCTCTTTGCCCCTCCCCTGCTTGTGCTCTTTCTCTCTCAAAAATAAATGAAACATTAAAAATAAAATAAAATATTTGAGAGTATTTGATAATGGGACATGTTCCACCTGGGTCATGGTTAAATTTCTACTTCTCAGATGCTGTATTGGTCAGGGTTCAATAGCAGAGACATAATCTATTCTGGGTCCCTAGCTAGTTTAGGCGGGAGAGGTTTTAATGGTGTTTACAGAATTCTTCAGGAGGATGAAGGCACCATGCTGAGCTTTTATGAATAGCTTTGAGAACCATGCTGTGAAAGTAGGAGACACCAAGAACACTGGTGTCTTTCAAGATCGTTAAGACCAGACTCTATAGCAGTTCCAGGAGAGACAGTGGGGGCAACAGAGGTGTGGCTGCCCCCTCACTGCTTCCTTCTTGGTGGCAAGAGCTCATGTGCACCTGGGAAGTGTAATTCTGAACTTTCCAGCCTTTGCAGTGGGGGAAGACACGTGAGAAGGGAGGAAATGTTCATCTACCACATTTCTCACACAAACTGGACTGCTCCATCCTATAATCTCTTTCTGCCCTGATAACCACCTGGCCCCACCCTTCAACTCCCACCTTCAGTCCCATTCTGAACTTCTGCCCTCAGCCTCCACAATCAATTGGGGATCAGCGGTCAGAGGACTCCGTGAAAAACAAGAAGCTATTCAGTAAGCACTGTTACTGGATGGTGGGTTCATGCATTTAGGACCAGCCACAGGATTGCAAAGAATGCACTTGACCTGGAAAAATATCTGGGGTCACAGAGGATCCTAGTCAGCGAGGTGGTCCCAAGGGGAAGGTTTAGTGTTTGGTGGTGAAGGAGCCCAGCTCTGGACTCAGACCATCTCAGGCCGGTTTTGACGGCCTTACCATTTGCTTAAGGGTTACCTTGGGCAAGTGCCTTAATCTCTCTGCCCTTCTGTTATCTGCACAATGGGGATGATGTTCCTGCTGCTGATAATAATAATAAAACCTCCCTCACCAACTGTTGGGATGATTAGATGATATGTGATAATGATAAATGGCAAACGCAAGCAATGTTGACAAAGCACTGTGCCGAGCAGAGCACATACTTTAACTCATTTAACTTCACAGCAGTGCTAGAAGTGGGAACTTTCGTTGTTCGCGTCTCCCAGGTGTGGAAACTGAGGTTTGAACCCAGTGGTCGCGCATCAGGCTCTGTGCTCATGATCACTCCATGATGCTTCTCTCAGGATACATGAAGGGGTCAGGACAGACTGAGTACCTGGTGAGACTGAATCCTTAGTACTCATTACCTGGAAGATCAGGTAGAGAGAGGTGAGCATGGGAATCACAACACTGAATTCTGTCAAGTGGAAAAAATGTGCTGCCTGTGGGTCCAAGGCTGGGGCACAGCTAGGTTGAGTACCCCTGAAGGCAGGTGTGCTATCCCTCACTGTATGTCCCCACCTCCAAGGTGGTAAAGAAAGAGGCTTAGCAGAAGCAGCTGTGATTTTTATAGACCTCTGGGAGAAAGCCTCCCTATTTCAAGAGGCAGCTACCCACCCTTGGAAGTCTGTAGGTAGGGGCTCTCACAATTAGTGGGTGCAAGATGGGAACATGGGCAGGAGCAAAGGAGGGAACTTGTAAGGGATGGCCAGTATCCTTTGCCTCTCCTGCTGAAATTCACTGCCATGGCCGTCCCATGAGAGCTTCGTACTACTACTTCATCCCGTGAGTGCGAGCGTCCGAGTGATACGCTTAGGTGTGCCTGGGCGCCTGGCTCCTGGGAGCGAGAAGTACCAGGGGTGTTTAACCAGATATTTCTGCTTGGGGAAGGTTCTGTGCTTGTGGCTTCCTCTCTATTGTTGACAAAGGGAACATGGCAAATGTTAGAAAAGTGCTAAAGACATGCTAGAACCCAACTGAGACTTTCCTCTTCCACAAACTATATATAATGCTAAAATGCCACTGTGGATTAAGGAGGTCTTTCAAACAAATGCGTATATTATGAAATTCATCAATGACCACATAGCTTTGAAAAACAGTAGATGGTAGATATGTAAAAAGTACTTAGCCTTCGGGTAAGGAATGCTAGGTGGAGACGCGGGTTAGAGGACAGGGACTTGGTCTTTGTCTCCAGGGCATGGGAAATAGGAGGATCTGAGCCTACTGTCCCCATGACTTCCATACTCACCAGGCAGGACTGGCTACACAATTTGCAAGGCCCAGTGTAAAAGGAAGATGGGAGCCCCTTATTAAAAATTTATGTTTCGGGGCGCCTGGGTGGCGCAGTCGGTTAAGCGTCCGACTTCAGCCAGGTCACGATCTCGCGGTCCGGGAGTTCGAGCCCCGCGTCAGGCTCTGGGCTGATGGCTCAGAGCCTGGAGCCTGTTTCCAGTTCTGTGTCTCCCTCTCTCTCTGCCCCTCTCCCGTTCATGCTCTGTCTCTCTCTGTCCCAAAAATAAATAAACGTTGAAAAAAAAATTTAAAAAAAATTATGTTTCAACATACCAACAGTAGAACATTAAACCAAGTGTGGAGACCCTCTCAGCGTGGGGTCCTCTGAGACTGCACAGATCACATGCACGTGAAACTGGCCCCACCACTAAGGATTCTCCCCAAATGAAAGCATAGTTTCGATGTTGGACAATGGGCCCTCTACTGAGGTGCCTTTTTTCTTTCTACGAAGTTAGCTGAGCAAGATGACAAGTGATTTCACACACAACACATGAAGCTCAAAGAACTTCCCATTGTCCTTCTTTCCTTCCTTTTACCTATGATCATTGACCATTGTCCCCGTGTGGGGCACTAGGAAAGACTTCATTGCAACCTTGAGGGAACTCACTTTGTTGTCTAGAACACAACAAAGGGTCCTCAAGGGGCCCTTCCAATTCTTTGTGGACCTGAGGAGCCAGGGTTCCAATTGTGTTTTAGAAAGTCACACACAGGGGCGCCTGGGTGGCGCAGTCGGTTAAGCGTCCGACTTCAGCCAGGTCACGATCTCGCGGTCCGTGAGTTCGAGCCCCGCGTCGGGCTCTGGGCTGATGGCTCAGAGCCTGGAGCCTGCTTCCGATTCTGTGTCTCCCTCTCTCTCTGCCCCTCCCCCGTTCATGCTCTGTCTCTCTCTGTCCCAAAAATAAATAAAAACGTTGAAAAAAAAAAATTAGAAAGCCACACACATATACACAATGGAATATTACTTAGCCATAAAAAAGAATGAAATGACATGGATGGAGCTAGAAAGTATTATGCTAAGTGAAATCAGTCAGAGAAAGACAAATACCATATGATTTCACTCATATGTGGAATTTAAGAAACAAAACAGATGAACACAGTGGGCGGAAAAAAGAGAAATGCAAACCAGAAAACAGATTCTTAACTATAGAGAACAAACTGAGGGTTTCTGGAGGGGAAGTGGGCCGGGAGATGGGTTAAATGGGATATGGGTATTAAGGAGGACACTTGTGATGAGCACTGGGTCTTGTATGTAAGTAATGAATCACTAAATCCTGCACCTGAAACTAATATTACCCTGTATGTTAACTAACTGGAATTTTAATAAAAACTTAGAACAAAACAAAACAAACCCCCCAAAAAGAACAAAAAAGGAAAGTTGCACTGGCACAGGGTGGAGACTGGATTTGGGGAAGGCCAGGTTGGTACTAGGGAGCCCAGTGTGGGACTGCTCACTGCCCATGTGAGACATAACTGGGTCCTGACAACGGCAGTCATACCTGGAACTCCTGGAAAGGAGGGGGTGGATTCATGAGTTAGTTCAGACATCAATGCCATTGAGTTTGGTGATTGATTGTAGGTGGGGGGTGGGTATTAAAGTTGAAAGAAAATACTAAAATGACTTCTTGGCTTCTGACTTTGAGCAGATTTACCGGCCCAGAAAGAAAGCCAGTATAGAGGGTAAGATTATCCATATTATTAATAATCCTGCAAGTAGAAGATAAGATATTGGGAGAGCTACATATCACTAAATGCTTTTCTGACTTACACATCACTCCTCTCCTTCCTCCCCACCACAAACCTCCTCCACAAAAACTGTCACACAGAACACAAAAGAATCACCAGTCTTTAGTGGAAATATGCAGTTTGAAAACTAGCAAGTGGAATGCAGTGAGCAGATTGTTTATTCCACCTTGGAAGCAACGAAAATATAATTTGAGGAAAGAAAATTGTGACTTTATGATTGTCTTTAGTTCTGTAATCAAGGGCAATCATCCTAATACAAATATGTTTTTGAAAAACAGAAATAAGTTCCCTGGCTTTTATCACCAGACTAGTTAGTAACATATTTATTTACACCTTTAAGACTATAATAGATGAACTCAGGTATTTAATTAAAAGGTATGGGGGTTGGGGGAGGGAGAAGGAGGATCCTTCTTAAGTTCAGCCAGATCTTTAAATTAAAAAAAAAAAAAAACCTTTAATGGGTTAATTGCTTAATAGTCACCTTGTGTGCACAACATGAGTCCTTGAAATGATTAACAGGACGAAAAGATTGGTGGTAGTCCATAACATTCCCCTTATTTAGAAAGCATTTGAGGCAGACTCTATAATGCAGTCTTAAAATAGTTGCTAATCAGATTCTGATTTGGGGAGCTGTAAAAATATGGAAGCCCCCAAGGCACATCACCTGAGCAGTAATTAGCATTAAGCTATACTGCGTCCACTTCTCATTTCACACTTTACAGACCCTTGAGTTCCACCTCAGCAGTAATGGAGGGAAACTATTCAGGTATTTATACATGCCATAGCACACCAATACTCCCAGGGGAAAAATAGTCCTTCGATAGAACTCAGCGAGTGAATTCTTGTCTGTTTTCAAGTTGGTCTGAAAGGGAGTCCTTTTCTTTCCTTCCAAGTTGTGGCAAGGATTCCGACATCTTGAGTCGCCATGTCCAAAGCCATGTGCTTTTCTTGGTATGGCTTTGGAGGACAGGCACTAAGCATCTCTTTCTCAGAGCTACTGCATCTCCACATTCTTCCCCAGGTTCTGTGGGACGATGCTGCTGTGGCATTGGCAGGGGAAGAGCAAGAGAGCGATATTCCTACTGACCTGTTAAATGATGTGATATCACACTTTTCATAGAAATAATTGCTCAGTGAATTTGGTCTTGAGGTACCGCCACCTGCAAGGCTGGGCAGCTAGGAAGCTGAATGACACAATGAGACCTCCCAATACAGCTCGGCCCTTCTCTCTGCCTTACACCTGTTGGCTACTCTCAGAGGCCAGATATCCAGTGGCACATGTGTCCCCTTTGACCAAAAGGTCAGAGCTGGCCTGAGAGACTTTATATGTAGAAATTACTGTTATTATTTTTTGTAGGAATCCATCTCTGTGCTTTGAACCAGCCAAACCAGACTTCTCTCTAGGACAATATTTGATTAGGAATGTTTCCATCTCACAATGGGCCATGCTCTAGGGATTGAAGAATGACCGAATTGATTTGGGTTCTAAAAACTTAATCAAGCATCTTCTTAAATGGGATTACTCACATTCCTGAGGCATGTGAAGCGAAACTGGAATCTGCTCCAACATTTTTGCTGGAAGCAGGTGGAAGTATTTTAACCAGCCTTCAGGGGAAGATGCCAGATGCCCAGATGGGCAAAGAAGGAACCTTCCTGGGAGAGTTGGCAGTCAGAGGGCATGAATGGAGTTACAGATTGTACTTTGGAGCCAGAGTGGGAGGACTGTTGGCTCTGGAGGAACCACTGAGAGTCTGCTTGTCACGTGGCTTTGAGTCAAAATATCAGGCCATGAAAAGCCTCACTCGGCCCTAGGTAATTTCTGGATGCCTTGAGTGTAGAGCACATCAGGGATAAACCAGCTTCAAACTTTCTGATAAACTAGTGACAGTTTCGTTATCAACCTCTAGGTATTGGGTAGAGTCTTGATTGTTAAGCCAGGAGGAATAGACCTGCCTTGTCCACTGAGAGTCAATGATCCATTGCTGACGTATTTTCTGGACAGCCTTCAGACTGATGCAGGATGTGTTTCATCTAGGTATTGCAAAAACGTCCTTCTAGAAACCAGGACTGGGGTTAACTCAAATGCCTCTCTGGCGAAGGAATGTGGTTATTTTGTTTTTTTCTCCCCACCGCAGGGAAGCTGCTCAGTAGCTCCCTGAGGCAAGGAGTCTTCCAGCTAGAGAGGGACATCTCTGGAGGTCAGGAGGGTGGGAGGCAAATGCAGGAAGGGCGGATGGGCATGACCCCAAGTGTCCCTTCCTCAGTGAAACTGTTCATGGTCACCCAATATAATTTATCTCCCACCACAGGCATTATCTACTACATCACTCTGATACATCATTCTGATGTATTTCTATATTTCATAGCTCTTATTATTGTCAAAAATTATCTTGTTCATTTAAGTATTTCCCTAAGATCTCTTCCCCACATAGAATATAAACTCCAGTTGAATAAGGATCTCATCTGTCATGTTCACCCTTCTGTCCCCACTAATTGGACAGTGCCTGCTCTATGACAGGTCCTCGATAAACACTTTTTGAATGGACGTGTGAATGTACTGGGCGCAAACATTCTATAGAGCCTCATACTTTAAAAAGAAAAAATAGACATTTGGGTTAGAAATGTTACTGAAATGAACTATTTCATGCCTTCTGTAGATAGAAGATACCAGAAAATTAAACCTACTCTGAATGACCCAGGGCATTATCCTGAATGTTGGTTATTATACTGGAATATCATTTAATCCTATTGAGCACATGAATTTATTTGTTTTTTTATTTATTTTGCCTCTATACAAATCATTTTGAGTGTTGAATTTTTGGCTCTGCCTTTTATGGCATTTCTCTCTTAATTTTGGCTGGGCTATCTGCTCTTTTTTCTCTATCATCTATAATAACCATTCTCCTACTATTCATTTATAATTTTTATGAACAAGATAGTTGGACTTGGGAGAGATGACTATAAAAAGCAAGTAAACAGTTCCTCTCTGAGAAGTAAGGGAATCTCTAGGCTACGTATGTAAATGTTAAAACACCTTGGTGGTGTTTCTTTAACTTAATTCAATATATTTTTCCCATCCCTACTTTATGGAGAACAGATTAGAGGTTATTTTGGTTGTAACAGAAACTGATGTTAGTTATTTCATGAGAAAAGAGGACATTTTGAAGCCCAATGAATTGAAGCTCATAGAATTGAAAGGATTCTATGTCACCAAGGAGCTTACGGTTTATACTAGGACATTAGATAAGGTTAGAGACAATGTGTTAGTCATAGAAATGTTAGTCAGAGAAACAGAACCAATAGAATATACCTATATTTGCATCACAATATCTCTATGATCTACACTGAGAGAGACAGATAAGCATAAGAGGAGATTTATTATAGCAATTGGTTCATGTGATTATGGAGGTGGAGAAGACCCAGGATCTGCCATCTACGAGCTGGGGAACCAGAAAAGCTGGTGGTGTAATTCAGTCCAAGTCTGAAGGCCTGAGAGCCAGGAAAGCTGAGGTCCAGGGGCAGAAAGCAGATTTCCAAGCTCAGGCAGAGAGAATGAATTCACCCTCCCTCTACCTTTTTGTTTTGTTCAAACCCCCAGGTGACTGGATGATGCCCACCCACATTAGTGAAGATGATCTTCTTTACTCAGTCTGTGCATTCAAATGCTAATCTCTCCTGGAAACATCCTCAGAGAAACACTCAGAAATAATGTTTTACTAGCTCTCTGGGCAACCCTTTGTCCAACCAAGTTGACACATAAAAAAATAATCCCAGATACAAAATCTAACAGCATAAGCAGAACAGCAGAGAAACCCCAAACCCAGCAGAAGAAGGGAAATAATAAAGATCAGAGCAGAAATAAACAATATAGAATCCAAAACAACAACAAAACTACCCAGTAGAACAGATTAATGGAACTAAGAGCTTTTTTTTTTTTTGAAAAAAAAAATAAACAAAATTGATAAACCTCTAGCCAGGCTTCTAAAAAAGAAGAGAGAGGACCCAAATAGATAAAATCATGAATGAAAATGGATTTATTACAACCAATACTTCAGAAATACAAGCAATTATCAGGGAATACTATGAAAAATTATATGCCAACACACTGGACAATCTGGAAGAAACGGACAAATTCCTAAACACCCACACAGTACCAAAACTCAAACAGGAAGAAATAGAAAATTTGAACAGACCCATAACTAGTGAAGAAATTGAATCCGTTATCAAAAAAATCTCCCAACAAATAAGAGTCCAGGACCAGATGGCTTCCCTGAGGAATTCTACCAGACATTTAAAGTAGAGTTAATACCCACCTATCTTTCTCAAGCTGTTCCAAAAAATAGAAATGGAAGGAAAACTTCTGGACTCATTCTACAAAGCCAGAATTACTTTGATTCCCGAACCAGACAGAGACCCAACAAAAAAGGAGAACTACAAGCCAATATCCCTGATGAACATGGATGCAAAAATTCTCAACAAGATACTAGCAAATCAAATTCAACAGCATATAAAAAGAATTATTCACCATGATCAAGTGGGATTCATTCCTGGGCTGCAGGGCTGGCACAATATTTGCAAATCAATCTCAATGTGATATATCACATTAATAAAAGAAAGGATGAGAACCATATGACCTGTCAATAGATGCAGAAAAAGCATTTGAAAAATACAGCATCCTTTCTTAATAAAAACCCTCAAAGTCTGGATAGAAGGAACATATTATCCTCAATGGGGAAAAACTGAGAGCTTTCTCCCCGAGATCAGGAACACGACAGGGATGTCCACTCTCATCCCTGTTGTTTAATGCAGTGTTGAAAGTCCTAGCCTCAGTAATCAGACAAAAAAATGAAATAAAAAACATCAAAATTGGCAAAGAAGAAGTCAAACTTTCACTTTTCACAGGTGACATGATGCTCTACATGGAAAACCCGACAGACTCCACCAAAAGCCTGCTAGAACTGAACGTGAATTCAGCAAAGTCGCAGGGTACAAAATCAATTTACAGAAATTGGTTGCATTTTTATACACCAATAATGAAACAACAGAAAGAGAAATAAATACACTGATCCCATTTACAATTGCACCAATAACCATAAAATACATAGGAATAAACCTAACCAAAGATGTAAGAGATCTGTATGTGAAAACTATAGAAAGCTTATGATGGAAATTGAAGAAGATACAAAGAAACGGAAAAACATTCCACGCTCATGGATTGGAAGAATAAATATTGTTAAAATGTCAATAATACCCAAAGCAATCTACACATTCAGTGCAATCCCAATCAAAATTGCACCAGCATTCTTCTCGAAGCTAGAACAAGAAATCCTAAAATTTGTATGGAACCACAAAAGACCCTGAATAGCCAAAGCAATATTGAAGAAGAAGACCAAAGCAGGAGGCATCACAATCCCAGGCTTTAGCCTCTACTACAAAGCTGTAATCATCAAGAGAGCATGGTATTGGCACAAAAACAGACACATAGACCAATGGAATACAGACTCCAGAATTGGACCCACAAAAGTATGGCCAACTAATCTTTGACAAAGCAGGAAGGAATATCCAATGGAAAAGAGACAGTCTCTTTAAAAAAAAAATGGTGCTGGGAGAACTGGACAGCAACATGCAGAAGAATGAAACTAGACCACTTTCTTATACCATTCACAAAAATAAACTCAAAATGGATGAAGGACCTGAATGTGAGACAGGAAACCATCAAAACCCTAGAGGAGAAAGCAGGCAACAACCACTCTGACCTCAGCCACAGCAATTTCTTACTTGACACATCTCCAAAGGCGAGAGAATTAAAAGCAAAAATAAACTATTGGGACCTCATCAAGATAAAAAGCTTCTGCACTGCAAAGGAAACAATCAACAAAACTAAAAGGCCAATGGAATGGGAAAAGATATTTGCAAATGACATATTGGATAAGGGGCTAGTATCTAAAATCTATAAAGAACTCACCAAACTCCACACCTGAAAAACAAATAATCCAGTGAAGAAATGGGCAGACGACAAGAATAACCATCACAGGCAATAATGGCAAAAAACCTCAAACATCATAATGTTCTTTCTATTGAATCTCCAAATTAGTTAGACACTCCGTGGGATCTAGGGATTTTGAGGAAGAAGGGATCCCTGTACACTGAGGTCACATTAGGCTTTAAGGAAAAGGTGTGATAGGATTTGGAATCCAAGGGAGGTTATAACTTATCTAAGTAGAGAGGAATGTGGGTGGTCAAGGCTCAAGTTCTAGCAAGAGCAAAAGAATGTCCGTATGGGACATTTTTAGGAGCAAGCAGGTAAACCAATCTGCTGGAGTGGAAGTTTCCAGAAGAGGAGTAGTGGGAGGCAAAGCTGGAAAGCTAGGTCAGGGCAAATTAGATGGGGCTTTGCATTGCCAAACTAAGAACTTGGGGTGACATCCACAGCTGAGCAATTGACCTGGTAAAACAGAGCGGAAACAATCCGTTATGCTTAACCAATCCCTGGAGTCTCTTCCATAGGTAGGATATTTATACACTGGCCTTGAAAGTGTGACTTGCTAATATCCCAAATAGAAAGTGACCACAGACAGGTGTGTTGTTATTTCTTCACCAGAATGCCATAATCTTGTTTTAAAACCTATTACCCAGTTTGGAATATGCCTAAATCCTAAATCCCAGACAAAGTGAGCTTGACCTTGAAGAGCAGGAGTTTTTGTTCTTTAACACAAGCTAGTCATTCCAGATAAGAATAACAATAATAATAGCTGAACCCAACCCAAAATCCTGTCACAAATTCCAAACTCTTAATCACCAGGGCTGGTCTCACCAAGCCTGAGGGGTGTGAGATAAGTGGAACTATTCCCTGGAGATAGAAAAGGGTCACCTCTCCCTAGAGCCTGGCTTGGAAAATTCTATCAATTGCTTTGCAAATGCCAACTGAGTCTTCTCAAGAGACAGATGTAGGTTTCTATTTTTCTTCACTGGATGGATGGATGGATGATGGATAAATGTATGGACAGACAGATGGATGGATGGATGGCTGATGGACAGATGGGAAGATGAGCGCATTTCAGGTTCCAGGGCAGTTCATGTAATGTCTCAGGAAAGCATCATACTCTCATTGAATCACAAACACCTTTCTCACTACAGAAAAAAAAAAAATTTAAGAGGTTATAGCCCAGGGAAGTGGAGAAAATCAATCAACTACTTCTTAGTGGCCTATGCTTTGGATTTGAATATTCATCATGTGGTATATTGGATCTCAACTCAAAAAAGTGCATGTATCATTCAAAGGCAAAGTGTAGAGTGCTCCTGCATTATGCTAGGTTCTGAGGCTAAAGCAATGAATGGGACAGAGGTGGCTCCTCTCTCCTACATTCTGAAATTAAATAAGATACTTCATGAGAAAATACTTAGCATGATGCCAGCTTAGCAAGTAACGGTTCAATCAGTGCCGGTAAAATTAAAAAGTGAGTGAATGAATGACAATCATAAACTAGCGATTTCTGAAATGAATCATTTCATTTGGTGTTTTCCAGTCTTTTGTCATTCGCATACCAGCATCATAATTTTTTCCTTATACACAAACTGCATTGCTGTTATCCATTGAATATTTATTCTTTTTTTTTCATTTTTTAAATATGAAATTTATTGTCAAATTGGTTTCCATGCAACACCCAGTGCTCATCCCAACAGGTGCTCTCCTCAATGCCTATCACCCACTTTCCCCTCTGAATATTTATTTATTTGTTTATTTATTTTAAAAAATGTTTATTTATTTTTGAGACAGAGACAGAGACAGAGCATGAGCTGGAGACGGCAGAGAGAAAGGGACACACAGAATCTGAAGCAGGCTCCAGGCTCTGAGCTGTCAGCACAGAGCCGGACGCAGGGCCCGAACCCACAAACTGGGAGATCTTGACCTGAACTGAAGTCGGGACACTTAACCAACTGAGCCACCCAGGAGCCCCTCCCCTCTGAATATTTATTCTTAAAGTCTAATCACTTGTTTTCTTCCTAAACAATTTTTTTGAAACAAAAACATTCTACTACCACCACAAATGGAAAATCATCGTCACTTGCTATTACACAGAAGTAATCCTGAAAATACATATGGGAACGATAAAACAGTGATGTTATTTAATTCTTGTTTAGGGAAGTTCTGGCCTGAGGCCTCCTTTCTATTGTTTAGACCACAGATCTTAGCAAGTGTTGGAGAAGTGTTGAAGACACGTTAGGACCCAACTGAGACTTTATCTAGTACAAAATATATACCATGACAAAATGCTACTTTGAATGAAGGAACTCTTTCAATGAATGTGGATTTTATTAAAAACAACTATGATCACATAGCTTTGAAAAACAGCAGTAGATAAGTCAGACAGACCTCAGAAAATAAATGTTTGATAACTATCTGCATTAGAAAACAAGGGCTTAGTGTTATTCACACTGTCTGTTAGACTTCCAGAGCTGTCAATAACAGTCATTTATTTCTCACAATTCTGGAGGCTGGAAGTCTGAGCTCAAGGTGTTGGCAGATTGGTTTCCTCTAGGACTCTCTCCTTGGCTTGTAGGTGGCCAGTTTCCACTCATATCTTTACATGGTCTTCACTCTGTGTCTATGTCCACATTTCTTCTTCATATAAGGACACCAGTTACATTGGATTAGGGTCAACGTTAATGGCCTCATTTTAACTGAATTACCTCCTTAAAAACTGTCTCCAAATATATTTCTGAGGAACTGGTGGTTAGAATTTCAACACATGAATTTTGGGTACACACAAGAACAAGCTGTACCCTTTCTAGCACCTAGAATAATGCTGCACACATAATTGCTGCTTAGTAAATGTTTGTTGACTGAGTGAATGGGAGAATAAGTGGATGACTCTTGCGTATCTATGATAGCAAAAGATTCTAGCAGTTTCATATTGTTTTGCCTTTTCAGAAATATATTTCATGGCTTTTCATGAGTAGATTCTAGCTTGACTGTCCATGAGTTATTCCAGTGAGTTCACAGAAGTACAAAGAACATGCTCTTGCCTATTAAAGACTCATCCATGCATCCACTCATCCATCCATCCATCCATCCAACCATCCATCCATTCAATAAGTGTGTAACTATGAGGGATGGTTAATTGGTCCTGGTTTCTTTCTCAGTTTTCATCTCCTGGGTTGCACCTCGGATTATATCATAAATCTTGGTTCACGTCCAATACCAGGAATCCATGACAGATTATCTCCACATCTGTAGACTTACATCTGGCCAAGGTCTTATAAATTCTAGGAGGCCCCACACCTTCTCAGCCCTGGCTTTGTGTTCAAATCACCTGAGAAGCTTTAAAAAATTTTCCCCATTGCCCATGCCTCAATCCAGATGGACTGAATTGGAATCTGTTGGGGAGAGGCCTGGGCATCAGTATTTTATCAACCTTCCCATATGCTTCCACTGTAGAGCAAGCATGGAGAGCCCAGGAACTCTGTGTCCCCCTGGAGAATAAGCAGATCACATAATTGTAAATTCCAGGGGTCTGCACACACCTCAGTCTCCTAAAGATACTGCCTTCCTGCTTTGACCATCCTTACTAATGCTCATTCTCCTACATGGAAACACACTCATCCATCCATTCAGCCAAGACTCATGGAGTACTAATGCGGGAGCTTCCAGGATAAAAATATAAACAGGGTCTTTCCTGTTAAAAAAATAATAATAATAATAAAAGAAATTTGGCAATCTTATAGGAAAACCAGAAATGTATTCATTGAGTTTGATGCTATTAATTCATACATTCATTCACTTATTCATTCATTCATCATCTATTTATTGTCTCTTAGGTACCAGGATTGAAGATACAGAGGTGAGCAAGAGATCCAGTGTCCATGTCCATGGGGTTGACTGGCAGGAAAGAGAGGGTGTGGTGAGGCTATGACAAAGACGAACAGGGTAATCTAGGGACACACACCAAGAGACATAACCTAATTTAGGGGAGAGGGAGAATTTCCTTGAGGAACAGATACTTAAGCTGAATCCTTAAAAATGAAAAGAAGCCAACCAGATCAGCATAGGCCTCATAAGAACAGGAACCCAGTTTGCTTTATTGCACTCCCCACGCCCCGCTCACAGTAGGGGCTCAGTAAGTTTCTATTGAAGGAATAAGCGAATGAATGGTGGAAAAATCCAGGGGAAAGTTCAGCGTGTCTGAAGCAGGGAGTGTCAGAGGGAAAATCTCAAGGTTTACGACTGGAAGGGTAGGCAGAGGCTAGATCAGGAAGTCTCATAAACCATAAAAAGGAGGGAGGACTTCATCTCTTGGGGTCAAGAGGAAGCCCCTGAAAATTTGGCAGAAAGGCAACTGGCTAGGTTTGCATTTTGGAAGCATCACTTCGACTGCTGCCGTGTGGGATTGGCTGGGAAGGCGTGGGGGGCACAGGAGAACGGCAGCTGTGTGATGGGGTCAGAGTGCTGGCGGTCCCCTCTAGGGAGTGGGGAGATGAGCATTCTCCAGCCAGAACAGACTGGGTGTAGGGTTGATTGACTGGATTTGGGGTGAGCTGGTTTAGGGAGTTTACGGGGAGATGACACCGTTCCCTGAACCAGACAGCCCTGGAGGCGGTGCAGGCCTGGGGTAGAGGTGCAGGGTTGATCTTAAGCCATGCTGAGTTTCGGGTGCCCATGGCAGTTGACTGGGAGTGCTGGGAAATCAGTGGAGAGGCCTGAGCGGGAGGCAGAGTCGCAGGACAACTGTACAGAGAGGGGACAGCTGCAGCCCCGGGAGTGGCAGGATCACTGGAAGGGCTCCGTAAAGGGAGAGGAAGAGAGACAGAGTTATTTCGCATTTTCCAACTGCCTTGGCCATGATCAATCAGCTATTGTTCTGGTGGAGGCCTGCCCCCCCACCCTTCCCAGGTGGGACACGAGCCAAATCATAAACTGACTTTGGGGCTTGTTTGACTAGTATAAATAATAGCCACCATCTACTGAACAAAAAAACACGCAGGGGGCATCCTGGTACCTGATAGCTCTGTGGCTTTGGGGGAAATTACTTGGCCTCTCTGTCTCTCAGTTTCCTAGCCGTTCAAATGAGGCTGAAAGCACTTACTTCATAGAGTGGCTGTGAGGGTTGAGTGAGTTACTCTGGGTAGGCTCTTGGAAAGGTTGGCGGAGCATCTTAAGCACTATCCAACGTGTACTCTTGATCACTTTTATCATTGTTGTTGCTTTTTTATCCTTCCACTTTCTCTGTACAGTCAGAATCAGTAGCATCATCTTCAGGAAGAGGAAACAAAGTCTCAGAGAAGTAAAGTAACTCGTCCAGGGCCCATCCCTACGCTATAAGGACTCTTTTTAAAAAACATTTTTTTTAATGTTTATTTATTCATTGAGAGAGAGACAGAGACGGAGACAGACAGAGAGACAGAGCACGATTGAGGGAGGAGCAGAGAGAGGAAGACACTCAGAGAGAGGAAGCACAGAGAGGAATCTGAAGCAGGGTCCAGGCTCTGAGCTGTCAGCACAGAGTCCGACGCGGGGCTCCAACTCATGAACTGCGAGATCATGACCTGAGTTGAAGTTGGATGTTCAGCTGACTGAGCCACTCAGGTGCCCCATAAGGACTCTTGGTCATGAGAAATGGAAATCCACTCGGGCTCACTTAAGGGGGGACATATACGAGCAGTCTGATGGAACCCATGCAGATGATGTAACTGTGACTATCAGTCAGGACCTCTTAGTTGCAGATAAGAGAAACCAACTCCAGTTTTGCTAAACAAAAGGAAATTTATGGGAGGATGATCTGGCACATAGAGCTTATGGCTGAGGGGCCAAGGCTGCCTGGAGGGGGAAAAACCTGGAGGTCAAGCAGGGACTGCTTGGTCATTCCAGGCAACCACCACTTTGGTCACCGGGGTGAATGATCCCTGTCAGTCACTTGCCCATTCTGGGAGTGGTCAGTGTGTTCATGCAGCTCAGGACACGTGCCTGCATGTGGCAGGCCCTGGGGAGGGAAGAAGGATCTGGATCCCCCTCACAGAGGTGGGCAGTTGTCTGGAATGACGCATCCCCACAAGGCAACTCACGGAGAGACATCACTCCCCAAAAGGAAAGGAGGGCATGGTTTTACAGTGAGGGCTGGGCAGCCAAAGCCACACAGACCTGCACTTTACCAGCTCTTGACCATGAACTGACCAGGGACAGGAATGCCCATGAGACTGTCCCCAAGTCCCATTCTGAGCTCTTTTTATATTTCTACTTTATTCATCTTTATTTCCCTGCAAACTGACTTTCTCTGCATCCAAGGTAGATTTCCTGACAGGCCCAGCCCCAGTGCAACTGAATCTCTTAGTCCAGCTTTACATTTCCAGGCAGGGAACTGATTGGTCCAGCTCAGGTCAGGTGTCTATATCCGGTCCAATCAGTTGAGGCCAGGGGGACAGAGACAACTTGAACATGCTCCAGATAGAGACTGGAGGAGGGGAGCACTTGACAGAACTAGCTTGGGGACTTCTCATAGACCATGAGCCACAGTCTGTGGGGTTTATAAATCCCTGGCTGTACTAAACTGCCTTTCAATAACGGTTCAACACTCTGGGTTTCCAGAAAGGTCTCTAGCCTGGGGTGATCCCTGTATCAACAATCTTTAGAGACCCTCAAATCTCAGCAGGACGGAGATGACAAGATACTTGTCACCGTGAGGCCAGAAGTGAACATCACTGGTTGAGGCAGCCCAGGAGATGTTGGAAGAGGTGGGTGGAGGGCAGGTGGCTTGTAAAGAATTTGAGCTTTCCTCTGAATGGCTGGGGGTTTGGCATCACCTTGGATTTCATAGTTAACCCCAAATGTGAGCTGTTGGCTGTGATATTCCTTTTTTCCTTCCAATGAACCAAGAGGGGGGTCAGGCCAGTTATAACTCCTCTGCATTCTCTGGGAGATGTCCTGTGAAGCTTGTTCATAACTCTGGACCACTTAGGGCCCCAAGGAGGAACTTCTAGGCCCAGTGTTGCTCCAGGCCTATCTGAGATTAGTGGAAAGTCATATATCTGGGGAATCTGGACTGTGGGCCCAAGGAGTGAATTAATGTTGGAGAGGCTGGCGCATGCCTCCCCCCGCCCCCCAGCCAGGGAAGACCACTCTGGAGGACCTGCCAAGATTTTCTTGAAACCAAATGTGTTTCAAGAAGGGCCTATTCACTCCAGCGTTCTCCTGACGGTAATTTGTAAGGTTTTCTTTTTAAATTTTTGAACTTTAATATTAGCATTTATTTTTGAATAGGTAATAATTATGTGCAGATGGCTCAAAGTGCAAAATAGTATGTGTAAAAAGTCTTCCTCTCGGGCCCCCGGGTGGCTCACTTGGTTAAGTGCCCAACTTGGGCTCAGGTCATGATCTCATTGTTTGTGAGTTTGAGCCCCACATGGGGCTCTGTGCTCTCAATGCAGAGCCTGCTTTGAATCCTCTGTCTCCTTCTGTCTCTGACCCTCCCCAGCTCACTCTCTCTCTCTCTCTCTCTCTCAAAAATTAAACAAGCATTAAAAAAAAAAAAAGCCTTCCTCTCACCCCATGTTCCCCAGGCAGGCAGCTCCTTCACGTGAAAGTAGCCAGTGGTGATTGGTAATTTTTTTCTTTTTTTTTTGGGCCAACTTTCCTCTTGGGGAAGAACCTCACTGATGAATACAAGTTATTGTTGGTACAAAGGGTTTTGTAAGGTAAACTTAGCTGGAGTGTGTTTCTCCCGAATCCACCTTCTAGAGCTGCCCAGAGGTATGGGGCTGAAGATCACCTCTGAGGGCCGGTGAAAGATTCTGAATCTCTCTCTTGCTCCTTCTAGGATTCCAGGCAAGTCCCAGTCTCTCGCTGACTGGTCCTGTCTGCAAAATGGGGGAGGATGAAAGAACCTTCTCGGTAGGCTGGTTGGGGGATTGCACGAGACCACACACGTTCCTGGCACATTCTCAGGCATGTGCACTGCACAAGTAATTCTTTTTTTTTTAATTTTTTTTCAACGTTTATTTATTTTTGGGACAGAGAGAGACAGAGCATGAACGGGGGAGGGGCAGAGAGAGAGGGAGACACAGAATGGGAAACAGGCTCCAGGCTCCGAGCCATCAGCCCAGAGCCTGACGCGGGGCTCGAACTCACGGACCGCGAGATCGTGACCTGGCTGAAGTCGGACGCTTAACCGACTGCGCCACCCAGGCGCCCCAAATAATTCTTAATATTACCTGTTCTCAGTCTGACTTCTCCATGAGCACACAAAGGCAAGGACAAGCACAAGGGCAAGGCTGTGTCCATCAGGAGCACCATCGTATGCCATCTTCCTGGCACAGTGGCCAGCATATGGCAGATCCTCATAAGTCAGCATCACGACTAATGTTTCGAAGCACTTGTTATGTGCCGGGCATTGTACCAACCTTACTACAGACTAATCCATAGTAGCCACCCTCTGAAGTTGTTACTACTATCACAGCATAGACGAGGACATAGAGGCACAGAGAGATTGTCCCTTAGCTAGAGAATAGCAACACCAGCACTTGATTTCTGGAAGTCTGGCTTTAGTACCTAGGGCATTCTGAGGATGACCAACTCTTCCTGATTTTCCCAGGACGATCCTGGGCAAATCAAAATGAGCAAACCAGAAGGTCCAGGGCTAGGGTGATGTGAGTAAGGCACTTGCATCGGGCACAAAATTTAAAGGAGTGCCACAAAACTCAGCAATCAGAAGAAATAATATATTAAGGCAGTATTTTAAAAAAAGAACCAAAGTTAATGCGAAAAAATCTATGATGAGCAAAATAACAAAATTTAAATAAAGAAAAGATCTGGGCCAGTGAGAATCCCTACGCCTGATGTGAGAACATGTTTGGGTGGGAGAAGCGAGGCCAGACGCGGTGAGGGAAAAGCATGACCGGCCTCAGGCAGATCAGTGGAGACAGGGAGGCCAGCCTCTTCTGCCCCTCTCCTTCCAGATAGGGCTCTGGTGCTTGGGCCTTCTGGTCTTTCTTAGCTTCAGGCAGGGGGCAGTGGGTCTCTGGGAGCCCTGGGAGCAGCTGATGCAAAGCAGAAGAAGGAGTGGGTTGTGCTTGTTGGAGGAAATGGTATTGCCTCCAGGGAGAGCGTGCAGCTAACAAGAGGAAGCCCGCAGGAGAAAGGACATAACAGGAGACAAGACTGCTTTCTCTTAGAGTTAGAAGGAGAGAGGACCAACTGTGTGAGAGAATGCTTCGAGAAGCCCATTAGCAGTAGAGGCTGCAGTCCCAGGGCTTCACAGGCAGCCAGGATCAGAGGAAGGAGAAGCTATTGTTTAAGGGAAGAACGAAAACAGAATTGCAGCAGGGGTGGAGGATCTCGGAGAAGGGTGCCACTACAGTGATGTGATGTGACTTCTCCCTAATACCTCTCATCTCCATCTTGAACTTCATTTGCAGGTGTCGCAGGTTGCTGGGGTGAGATCTAACAGGGCTATAGAGGCCACGCTTGGCATGGCTCCCATCCACTTGTGGATTTCTGGAACATCATCGTTAACTGCAGGAAATGGATGCATCACCTATTTCTGGGAAGGATGGCTTGTTTGTGACTGTGGGCCAGCAATTCAGAGATTTCAGAGTGATTTCGTTATTGATTAGAAGCCTATTTCTGTATCCACTTTATCTCTGTAGATCTGGGATAGCAATAGGTATCTCCAAGTATTTTTTAATTTTTATTATTTTTTTTTTTTTACTTTACAGAGATAGCACACGAGTCGGGGAGAGGGGCAGAGGGAGAGAGAGAGAGAGAAAGAGAGAGAGAATATTAAGCAGGTTCCATGCCCACTGTAGAGCCCGACGCAGGGCTTGATCCCATGACCCTGGGAAATCAAGAGTTAGATGCTCAGTGGACTGAGTCACCCAGGCACCCTCTCCCAAGAATTTTTTTTAAATTTATTTTTATTAATTTTATTATAGGGGCACCTGGGTGGCGCAGTCGGTTAAGCGTCCGACTTCGGCCAGGTCACGATCTCGCAGTCCGTGAGTTCGAGCCCCGCGTCGGGCTCTGGGCTGATGGCTCGGAGCCTGGAGCCTGTTTCCGATTCTGTGTCTCCCTCTCTCCCTGCCCCTCCCCCGTTCATGCTCTGTCTCTCTCTGTCCCAAAAATAAATAAACGTTGAAAAAAAAAAATATAAAAAAAAAATAAAAAAAAATAATTTTATTATTATTATTTTAATTTACATCCAAATTAGTTAGCATATAGTGCAACAATGATTTCAGGAGTAGATTCCTTAATGCCCCTTACCCATTTAGCTCATCCCCCCTCCCATAACCTCTCCGGTAGCCCTCTGTTCTCCATATTTATAAGTCTCTTATGTTTTGTCCCCCTCCCTGTTTTTATATTATTTTTGTTTCCCTTCCCTTGTGTTCATCTGTTTTGTCTCTTAAAGTCCTCATATGATGAAGTCTTATGGTATTTGTCTTTCTCTGACTAATTTCACTTAGCAGAATACCCTCCAGTTCCATCCATGCAGTTGTGAATGGCAAGATTTCACTCTTTTTGATTGCCAAGTAATACTCCATTGTACATATATACCACATCTTCTTTCTCCTTTCATCCATCGATGGACATTTGGGCTCTTTCCATACTTTGGCTATTGTCAACAGTGCTGCTATAAACATCGGGGTGCATGTGCCTTTGAAACAGCACACCTGTATCCCTTGGGTAAATACCTAGTCGTGCAATTGCTGGGTCACAGGGTAGTTCTATTTTTAGTTTTTTGAGGAACCTCCACACTGTTTTCCAGAGTGGCTGCACCAGTTTGTATTCCCATCTCCCAAGTGTTTTTATAGTGGCTTTGGCACTTGGCAGAGATCTGGGGAGCTCATTTTGGGTGTCTCAGAAAGCCAAACTCTAAATTTTACCCCTGAACTTGTTTCTCTCCCTTTCCCCCAATCTCCGTAAATGGCACTGCCATCCACCCAGCTATTCCAACTAAATTCCTGGACGTCACCATAGAACTTTCTTCTGCTTCCATCTCATTCATCAGCAGCAAATCAGGCGGACTTGGCCTTCACCCATGGTGGTCTAGGATGACCAACTGTCCAGGCTTGCCAGGGCTTTCCCACTTCAGCACCAAAGTCCCACGTCTCGGGGAGCCTCTTGGTCCCAGGAAAACTGGGGGTGGCTGGTCACCCTAATGTGCTGTGACCACACTAGTCCAATCTGTGGACTCTGTGTTGGCCTCCTTGCTTCACTCTAGACCTGTAGCCATTCCCCACACAGCAGCAGAGTGAGCTCATAGACCCTGGAGTCAGGGGCTTACGCCTTTCTCTGCTTGAGACCCTTCAACACACTTGAACCTACACCAGCCCTCAGCACAACCTCTCAAGGCCTTTCTGATAGTCTCTGGCCTCACACAAACTTCCTCAGTCTCCACACTGGAGCAGCCCCTTAACATGCCCCATCCCCTCTCCTACATCTGCTCTTGCTGTCTCCCTCCTCCCGGCACGCTGTCCCCAGATCCCCACGTGGGCCTGCTTCTCATCATTCAGGTCTCAGCACAGATTTCACCATCTCAGAAAGGGCGTTCCTATAATCCAGATCTAAATTAGCCTCCCCAGAACTGTCGCTCTTTACGCTATAATTCCAGTTTATTCTTATGTCTGAGTCACTGCTAAGGCAACTGTGCATTTTGTTTATGTATTGCCTTATTTCTTCTCTGCTCCTCCAGAGTATAAACTTGAGAGCAGGAACTTTCTTTCTCTCACTCTCCACTAAACCCCCAGCACCTAGAATAGTGCCTGGAACGCACTGGTGCCTGGTGCTTAACAAATGAGTGGAAGCAAATCCTCCCTTCACAGGATTCAAAGCTGCAGAAGAAATGGTTTCCACCCTTCAGGAGCTTTGAGTACTTAAGGGCTGGAGGGTCCTGCAGCAGAAGGGGACATGTCATTAGGCGCTATTTGAGTCATTCGGAGTAAAAGAGAGTCTTCCTGGAGGTTGTGAGTCCTCAAGGAAAATGGGATTTCCAGAGGCGGAGCTAAGGGTATTTTAAGGACATTTTCCCATATATAGAGGATAGAGGCAGGAGTGAGCAGTGCACTCAGGGGTTTGCATTGGGCATGATTGTCATCAATCCCTGGGGGGGTGAAATCTGCCACGGGAGTAGCAAAGAGGCACGGAGAGCTTTGAAGCCACACATCTAGTCGTTCGGGGTGGCAGAAAGAATCTTGGGTCCCCTACAGAACTGTTGTTAGTGTGAGGGGTAAAGGGAAGAAGGCGGGACTGGGAGAAAGGAAATAGGCAGGGCATGTTCCAAGGGAAGATTTACTAGGGTTTTGTGGCAAATTTACATCTTCATGGCAAAAGGAAAGGAACTATCCAACCGACTTCCTAATTCTATTAATTTTCAGGGGAACCAACTAGAATGGATCAATAGAATTATGCCATCGTGGGGGTGTGTGGGTGGCTCAGTCGGCTGAGCATCCAACTCTTGATCTCGGCTCAGGTCATGATCTCACGGTTCATAGGATCGAGCCCCAGGTCGGGCTCTGCAACTGACAGTGTGGAGCCTGCTTGGAATTCTGCTCTCTGCCCCTCCCCACCACGCTCTCTTTGTCTTTCTATCTCTGTCTCCCAAAATAAATAAATAAGCTTAAAAAAAAAAAAAAAAACAAGAATTATGTCATTGCAGACATCAATAGAATTGGGAAATTCAAGAGAGAGATCAATAGAAACAGGTCATTCGTTGGCTATTTGGAGCAAAGGAGAGGGTGCAGGAGAGCTGCCAGTGTGCCAGGCAGAAAAA
>NW_024412376.1:148086742-148095002 GCF_014898765.1 Herpailurus yagouaroundi | reverse complement strand
CGCCACCCAGGCGCCCCGAGAGGAATTATTCTTGACACTGTGGACCTCCTAAGCACGAAAGGAGAACAGTGCCGTACAGTAGACAGAACACAGATTTAGGGCATAAATGGCTAAAATGCAGCCTCTATCAGTATTGAAGAAAACCGAGAAACTTGCCAGCTCAGGATTTCTCAATCTCGACATTAATGGAATTTTTTGCTGGATCATTCTTTATTGGGGGCCGGGGGAAGGGTTGTCCTGTGCGGTATAGGATGTTTAGCAGCATTCCTGGTCCCACTAGATGCTAGTGGGACCCCCACTTCCAGTTGCGGCAACTAAAAGTGTCTCAGACTTTGCCAAATGTCTCTTGGAGGGAAAACTGTCCCTGGCAGAGAACACTTGCTCTAGCTATTTCAATCAGAGAGGGGTTTAATTCAAGGAATGGGGTGCTTTTAGAACCACATTGGAGGGCTTCGATTATGCGTCAATGTCAGGTAGAACTATCTGCAAATCCTTGGTTCCGCCCCTTGCCAGTGGGCGCCCTTGAACTAGTTATTTCATTTCTCTGAGCTTTGATTTTTCCGCTCTTGGAAATGGTGAATACCTATTTGGACCAGTTACTTAACTCCACGCCCTAAAATAGGGATACTAATTGTAGGGGCCACTGTGAGGATGAAACAGTAAATACACTTAAAGACCTTGCAGCTGGGTCCCATGCTACAGGGCCTCGCTGGGTTATTTTTATTACTGTCAAGATTTCATGATAGCATTGGCAGAGAATGAGTACAGTGAGGCACAACGCAGGTGAATGAGAAAGAAAGGTATTGTTAGTAGAAGTATATCCAATGGCCAACAGCAAGGACTGGCTTCTTAGGGAAAGAATTTTAAAGACGCGGTGTCCAGCCATGGGACACATCTGGTCCTCCTCTTAATTTCAGCCAGATGGCAAGGCAGGCGTGCAACAAGTATGCTTAGAGTTGAGACACCAAGATACAGACTTTTGCTGGTGCTGATTCTTAAAAGTAGCTTTTCTCTTTTCTCCTTCTGCAAGAAGAAATGTAATGCCTCTTACTTTTCAGACCAGAAACTTAGCATGGTCTCCAGGGAAGCTGAAGAAACAAGGAGTTATAAAGAACCCAAGTGCTTTTAAACTTTATATAGGAACGAATATATTAGTATGTCTAAAATTTGACGGCAACTACACCTCCCCCATTTTTTTTTTTTTTTAATATGGAAGATTGTGTTTTTGGAAAACGCCGTGTTAACAAATGGACTAGGTGAACTGGCTCTTTTCCCCTTGTTTCTGTCTCTTCTAATCTCCCTCCTGGATCCCACTTGTCTCCCCCACTCTCACTGTCTGATGCACTCCCTTGCTCTGCATCGTGGCCATGCTCCTTCCAGCAGTCTGGGCAACCTTCTCTGCTTGCATGCCCTCTCCACCTGTTTCTGTCCCTTAGCCTCTCAGTCCCTGTTTCTTTCTTCTCGGTCTTCTGTTTTCCTTGCCATCTTTTTTCCTCCTGTGTCTTTCCTTGAACTGCTCAAGTACACTTACCAAATAAAAGATGTGATGATGCGTTCTTTTTCTTTCAAATTTCAATTTACATTCTGGTTCGTTAACATATAGTATAATATTGTTTTCGGGAGTAGAATTTAGTGCTTCATCATTATGATGTGTTCCTTAAAAGACATCAGATTGTAAAACAGCAACTCCCTCAAAGAAAATCTGGAAAGTTGAGGAGCATTTAAAAAGTTCCCTTTAATCTTATTACCCTCATACCATAATGCCTATAAACCTGGATGCATCTTGTCTTTTTTGCTTTGCTGTTTTTTTTCTGTTTTTTTTTTCCTTCCTAACCTATTTCTTAAATTTATTTTATTTTTATTTATTGATTTTTAAAATAATCTTTATGCCCAATGTGGGGCTCAAACTCACGACTGGAGACTTCCCAGCCTATTTCCGTTTTGAGTTTCTTTGTTATGTCGTATCACAAACATTTTTTATCTTGTGACATTGTTTTCATAAATGCTATTTTTATTTTATTTTTGTATTTAAAAGTTTTAAAAATATTTATTTATTTTGAGAGAGAGATACAGAAAGGGCGTGGAAAAGAGAGAGGGGCAGAGGAAGATAGAGAATCCCAAGCAGGCTCCACACTCAGCACAAGAGCTGAATGCAGGGCTCGATCCCATGACCCTGGGATCATGACCTGAGCCGAAATCAAGAGTTGGACACTCAATCAACTGAGTCACCCAGGCCCCCTTTAAATTTTTTTTTATTTAAAATTGAAGTATAGTTGACATATAGTATTATATTGGTTTCAGGTGTACCATATAGTGATTTAACAATTATATACATTATTAAATGCTCATCATGGTAAGTGTGGCTACCCTCTGTCATCATACAAAACTATTACAATATTATTGACTATATTCCCTATGCCATATTTTTCATCCCTGTGACTGATTTTATAATTGCAAATTCGTGCCTCTTAATCCCATTCACCTATTTTACTCACCTCCCCATCCCTGTACCCTCTGGCAATCAAGAGTTTGTTCTTTGTATTTATGAGTCTGTTTCTGTTGTCTCTTTCTTTTGTTTTTTAGATTCCACATATACGTGAAATCATATGGTATTTGTTTTTCCCTATCTGACATATATCACTGAGCATAATACCCTCTAAGCCCATTCATGTTGTTGTGAATCACAAGACTTCTTTTTTCATGGTTGAGTAATATTCCATTATATATACATATACATATACATATACATATACACACACACACACATACCACTTCTTTATCCATTCATCTGTTGATGGACACAGTAGTTGCTTCTGTATCTTGGCTATTATTTATAATGAACATAGGGGTATTCATTGTAAATGAACATAGGTGTGCATATATCTGAAGAAAGTACCCACAAGTGGAATTTCTGGGTTATATAATATTTCTAATTTTTGAGGAACCTTCATACTGTTTTTCATAGTGGCTGCCCCAATTTACATTCCCAAGAGTGAACAACGGCTTCCTTTTCTCCACATCCTCACCAATACATGCTATTTTTTGTCTTTTGTTACTAGCCATTATGGCACATGTGAGGTGATATCTCATTGTGGTTTTGATTTGCATTTTCCTGATGACTAGCGATGTTGAGCATCTTTCCGTGTGTCTGTTGATCATCTGTATGTCTTCTTTGGAGAAACATGTGTTTGGGTCCTCTGCCCATTTCTTTAATTGGATTATTTGTTGTTTGATGTTGAGTTTTATGAGTTTTTTACATATTTTAGATATTAACCTGCTTATTGGGTGTATCATTTATAAATATCTTCTCCCATTCAACAGGTTAACTTTTTATTTTGTTGATCATTTCCTTCACTGTGCTTTTTAGGTTGATGTAGACCCCATTGTTTATTTTTGCTTTTCTTTCCCTTGCCTGAGGAGATAAATCCAGAAAAATATTGCTAAGGTTAATGTCTAAGAGAATACTTCCTGTTGACTTTGGGGAGTTTTATGGTTTCAGGTCTCAAATTAAGGTCTTTAATCCATTTTGAATTTGTTTTGTGTATGGTGTAAGAAAGCGATCCAATTTCATTCTTTTGCATGTAGCTACCAGTTTTCCCAGCACGATTTATTAAAGAGACTGTCTTTCCTGCCATTGTATATTTTTGCCTCTTTTACTATAAATTAATTAACTATAGAAGTGTGAGTTTATTTCTGGGCTCTTTATCCTGTCCCATTGATCAATGTGTCTATTTTTGTGCATGTACCATACTGTTTTGATTACTGTTGCTTTGTGGGATGTTTTGGAATCTGGGATTTGTTCTTTCTTAAGATTGCTTTGACTCACTGATGCTATTTTTAAAAGTGCAAATAGTCTCATTTACCCAGTGGAAGCATTACAATTTATTTATCATATTCCCATTTTGGACATGTGGTGTGGTTCCTTCTTTCTCCTTACACTATGATACATAAGTTTACATGTTTTGGATCTTTTCCTAATGTGGGTTTCTCTGAGTATAATTACTAGGTCAAAGGGTAATCATGTTATGTTTCTTAACACATGTTTCCAACTTTCCCCTAGAGGCTATATCAACTTGAATTACGAGTCAAACAAGAGAATATCTATGCCATTGTTCACCATGACAGAATTAATGTTTCAAACAAATCGTACAAGTAGGGAAAAGGGCTCTTTAGTCTTTTTTTCCTTTTTTTTCTTTTTCTTTCCCTTTTTTTTTTGCTTTTTAGTCTTAATATATACTTCAAAAGATTACTAGCACTTTTTTTTGGATTAGTAGATCTATATCTTTTGTGGTAGATGTTCTGCTTACTTTTATTTATTTATGGAAGTCTCAGTGTTTGGTTTACTAATATGAATGAGCTTGAACAATACAAAAGGTATGAATTCAATGCTTATTATTGAGCATGGATATTTTTTCTCACTGTACTTTTCATCTATTCAGTTAAATCTATAACTCTTTTTGTCTGTCTCATTCATCATTTTTCTGTGGTATGAGTTTTATGGTGTCTCTGGAATAAATTTTGATATAGGTGTGCCTGAGTTAACTTTTTTTTTTCAATTTACTAATAGTTACTGTAGAAAATTTACTAATATGCCTTGACTTTTAAGTTAATTTGAACTGTCTCCTTTATCAGATCTTGGCAAGGATTTGTTTCTAGGCCCTATTCAATTGAATCCATTGTCTAGGCTATTACCAGTCTGTTTGATAACTGTAGTCTTTTAGCATGTTTTGGTATCTTATAAGGCATTTTCATGTCATTTCTTTACTTTCTTCTGAATGTTCTTCCATATTCTTTCCTTTTCTGTTCTTCCAGATGAGTTTTAGGATTCTCTGGCCAATGTTTATACCTTCTTTCCCAGCGGGGATGTCAGCATGGGTTGGCCCAAGTGTCCTGTGTTTCTAATGCTCCCATAGCACAACCAGACTAGGCTGCCCAGACAGGTCATCAGAACAAGAGGCCTGTGGTGAGTATGAGCAGAACCAAGGAGCCAGCCCCAAAACTGGGTCTCTAAGCTGAACAAGAGAGGATGAAACCAATCCTAGAGAGGAAGCAGCAATGAATGGGTTTAGGGAGGGAGCTGGCAGGGATGGGGCTGTTCCACCCTAAACTGGGTAGATGAGATTAAGGGAGGCAGTAGGCTATATCTCGAGAGTGAAAGGCTGTATCTTGGCTTGCCCTGGATAAAGTCTGGTGTCTTCCTCTTTCAGCAGCAGTGGTTTCCAGCTCTTCCTGACTGAATCCTTCCCAGGTATGAAGATTGGGGTGTGAAGGACCTGGAGTCTTTGCCACATTATATTCGTTTTCCTCTGGGTGAACAGAGCTGGTCTCTGGGAAGGTGGTGGAATGTGGGGTGTCACATGCTCCTGATTGGCAGGGAGTGACAACAGAAGTCTGAGTGATCCATCAAGAGGTCTCCATTTTCCAGTTGCAACAGGTTCGGTGTTGGGAGTGGGGGTGGGGGTGAATGGCTGTGCCTGAGTAACAGTGGTGTTCTTGTGTGTCACTGAGCTCCCCACTGGGGGACCCCTGTTGGAGAGTTTGGGTTCACAGATTCATGCATAGGCGTGTAAGGGGTTGTGTGGAGTGGTAGTTAATCTGGGTTTGAGTCCTGATTGGATCAGAAACTAACTTGGCGCCTTTGGGCAAAATATGGGAACTTCTCTGAGCCTAAGCTCTTCATCTTAGGCTTAGGTTTCTTGTGAGAATGAAGCAATGAGTCTTGTGGTTCGCAACACAAGTTTAGAAGTGAAAAGCAATAGCTTTTGGTACAGTAGGTTCGCCATGGTTTGCCACTTACTAGCTGTGAGATATTGGGTAATCTGTGGAATGTGGATAATGGTGGGATCAAGCTTATGAAGCGATGATGAGGATTAAATGAGATAAACCCAAACCCATAAAGGTTTAGCCATGGACTGTCATGTCACTCCACTCCGGGCAACGAACTGCAAATATGACATATGACGACTTCTAGAGCCCCGGCAGTAATCCATTACTTACTCACCAGAGGTTCCTGCTCCACCGCCTACCTGGGAAAACTGGGGAGGAGGAGTTGGGGCCTTGAGAATACCCCTGGTATTGCTTTCAGGCTAAATTATGTGGACTTACTTTCCTCTCTTGCTTCTGGGGAATTTAGGGTGAGAGGGGAGAGTAGTACCCCTGAGGGTGGATGGGGCCACCTCCTCCTTAGGCAAGTACCCACAGGACCTTATGAATGCAGGAGGGAACCACCTAGTTCAAGAGTCCCTATAAACAGCTATCTTTGCAATATGTAGGACAGGCGGAGAAGGACGAGGGCGAAGTTGCCCGCCCATTTCTCTTGGAACAGCTCTCACTAGAATTGGGAAGAGATGTTTGCAATTTGTGGACTCAGTAACTTCAAGAAAATTTAACGACAAATAAAAATGGTCACAAGACAATAGGGGGGACATAAGGAAATCAAACCTTACGTATAGAATAACAACTCTATCAACGCCTCCTTAAGCTATCTCATTTCCGTGCCAGTGGTGCCCAAGTAACCTTTGTTTGCGAGGTCTCCTAGTCCAGTGCCTTAAGTTATTTATCAGCTCAGATTCTCCCGGTTTACAGAGGGCAGCCTGAGAACAGGAAGCCTCCTTGAATCTGGAGTTATAAAATCGACTTACCTTTGAGTACATAAATATTAGCAAAAGCCAGTTTGGCTCAACGTAGAGAATTTATACTAGCGTGCCATCTGGTTGGGGTGGGGTAGGTAAGCCAAGTTCCATAACCTTGTCATTCACGACTGAAGTTTCCTCTAGATCTGATCTTCTGCATAGTCCCCCGACTGGCAAGTACTCCTTGACAGGATGGACTGCCAACTACTTTTCTGTGTTTCAACAATTCAGCTAGTCCCTGTGGCCTCTGTAATGCCTCATAGAGAATTCCCATTTCAGGTAGAAAGATGACCCCTATACTGCATTCAGAAGACCCTTGACCTGCCCTGGCTTTGCTCCAAGTTGTAGAGTTACCCCTGGGAAGTCACTAAAGCTTTGAAGCTCACGTTGGCAACTTGTTTAATAAGGAAGGTCTCAAATAACTTGAAGATTCCAATTCTAGTGTTCTGAATTTTTAAAGTCAAAGTCTCCTCATCACGTTTAGATTAGTTTTGTTTTGCATGTGAATCTGAATGCTTTAGGGTAGGTCATGCTCTATCCGTTTTTGCCTCAAGCCCCACTGCCCCTTATCTCTGTCTGGTTATTCTTGCATTGACCTGCTTGAAATGAAGACATTTGAATAGCATTTATTAATTCAACAAATATTTACTGAATACCCATTGTGTATCAGGCACCTACTAGGCCCAGCGAACAAAATAAACCCTCCCTCATGGAACTTAAGGTCTACAGACAATGGAAAAAGTAAAAAATATGTAACAATGTTATGTGATGATGAGTGTCAGGAACAGGAAAACAAGACACAGTAAGAGGCTAAATAGACCTTTCAGAGTTCTTTTTTGAGTGAAGGAAGGAAGCAAGTTGTTTAATACCTGTGCCATCCAGGAGGGACCAATGAAGCCAATGACCCTGGGTTAGGAATATACTTGTCAAGTTTGAACAATAGCAGGAAGGCTGATGTGGCTGGAGTGGAAGGAAATAAGGTTAGACCAGCCATCTGTTGAGGGTCTGGAAAGACTTTAGAGATCATGTTGTGAGTGGGATGGGGACCTGTGGGAAGGCTTGAGTAAAGAACACGAGTTAGTTTATACTGACGATCCCCTTGGCTGATATTTTGAAGAATAGACTGTAGAGGGGTCGGAGTGGAAGTGGACAGAACAGTTAAGACACTAAAAATAATCCAGGCAAGAGGTAGTAGCTAGACTAGCATGGCAACAATTTGTGAGAAGCGATTGCACTGGGATGTATTTTGGAGGCAGATCCATTTAGAAGGATTTTCTGATATATTGGATGTAGGGTGAGAAAGGAAGAAGTCAAAAGGGCACAAATGCAGGCTCTAAAGTTTTCGATCTAAGCAACTGGGTAAGTCATTCCTCAGCTGGGGAAGGCTGGGGAGTCAGGAGTTTGGGGCATGTCAAGTTTGAAAGGCTGGTGGGACGTACCTATGAAGGGACTGTTGTGTAGGCAGTTGGAAATTCATGTCTGAAGGTCAGGTTCAGCTGAAGATGATACACTTGGGAATTTTCAGCATATAGATGGCATTTAAAGACTAGGTCATGGGGGCGCCTGGGTGGCCTGGTCGGTTAAGCGTCCGACTTCGGCTCAGGTCATGATCTCACGGTCCGTGAGTT